>NW_007423169.1:0-516 GCF_000475195.1 Diaphorina citri
TGTACATAGTCAACACACTCATGTCAAATTCTGTTTTCCAGGCAACTTTGCAACCCATCAATTCAAACAACAATCTCTCTTCCAATCTGTGTGCAAATAACTCTAGAGACAAACATGATATTGAACTTGCAAGCTCGCAGTATAGTTCTGTCTGTGAAACAATAGCATGGAAATGTGCCATTCAAGATATTAGACAGTCTGGCATAACAGGTACATACTTCACATTCAATGAGTACCTACTTTGTAACTTGTTCACTTCAGTGTTTTTGTGCTATGAATATTTTTTCTTCTTCTTTGTGTATCTACCTGTGTTGTATTACAGTCAGGTACCTAAGGATAGGCAGTGAAAGTAGTGAAATCAACATAATCCTTGATGTTATTGAGGTGCTTGATATAATATCCCCTCCAGCATTCACATAAAAACATTTTACCTTTTCTCAGGTATTCAAAAGTTCAATATATCTCACTTGAAGAGAGCTGCATTTTCTAGTAAGTCCAAGGCACTGAAATATCCTT
>NW_007423170.1:0-516 GCF_000475195.1 Diaphorina citri
GGAGGGAGGGCACGGGGCTGGGGCAAAATACGGCCCTGGTACCTACATAGAAAGCTATCCATGTGCTTTAATTGTCTTTCTTTAGGTTTGACAAACAATAGGTGGGTTTTTGTTTCCTTATACAGGATCCAATGGTAGAGTAGACTCTAGAAAGAAAAAGGTAGAGGTAGAGAGAGAAGGAAAGAGAAAGGGAGGGAGGTCAAATTTAAAGTGGAGAGGTCCAAGAGTATTTGAGAGAAGGGATGGAGCAGGAAGTTTTGAATAGGAGATTATGGAGGGGGAGATTAAAAGAGGGAAATACCAACCCCAAATGAAATTGGGACTAAGGCAAAGTGAAAGACAATGAATGGTAGTTCAGTCAACTTATTGTTTCAGTACAAAATTTCATCAGAAAATGGTTTATCCAAATTAAATTGATCCCAAGGGGAAGGAAAATCTCAGAAGCGTCTAGACTATTCTACACCCTTGACAAATGGAGTGTGCCTGAAGACATGTGTGATGTGTTTCAATCCATTT
>NW_007423171.1:0-516 GCF_000475195.1 Diaphorina citri
AACCGTTGCACCGATCTTAACCAAAAGTTTCGTGTCGCGTCCTCGTCACATTTGACATCTACATACCAAATTTCAAGTGTCTAGCTCCTACCGTCCTCGAGATATTTTGTTTACAGACAGACAGACACACACACACACAGACAGACACACACACGGACCAATGGCTGAAACTTTGGATTTAGGCTCTAGGGACCTCAAAACGTGTTTTGGCACTAAAAACTGACCATCGAAAATTTGACCCGATTACATTACTTTCCTTCCTATAGGATAAGGAAAGTAAAAAGGGAAATATTCAAATACATGTACATACCTACTAATTAGTTACCTTACAGGTTCATTTTCCATTCTCTACATTTAGTGGTTGTGTGCAAAAATTCCTTCAAGAATCAAAAGAAACCTGCCACTTAAAAGAAGGAAAAAGCAAAATTGGACCACACTAGACCTTGTGTAGGTTCCATGTAAACAGAGGAAATGGAAGGTAAAGAAAATGAACCATTAAGTTCCTAGTAGGTATAA
>NW_007423172.1:0-516 GCF_000475195.1 Diaphorina citri
TACATTTACCAAAATGTTAAAAAAAAAAAAAAAAAAAACAAAACAAAACAAAACAATTTTAACAAATTCTATCAGTGTTCTGTTGTTCAAGACAGCTTATACCACGGCCAATTAAATACATTGCAGACTGCTCGTCAATGTTTACCCAGAAGTTGATGCTTGACCAACTGATAACTACCGGTGGGCCCAGAAATTAGGTTATATTTACGAACGCCCTAAATTCTCATCAAAATTACTTGGACTTGGGATCTGTCCGTAAAACAACGAGAATAATATACGAATTTTTCGTGGAGTAATTCGACGTCAAATATTGATCTCACTGTGAACACTCTTTGTAGGTATTCTGAACTTTATTGTTATCTAATTTGGAGCAGGATACACAAAGATGGTCAGATCAAATATTGATCTCACTGAACACTCTTTGTAGGTATTCTGAATTTTATTGTTATCTAATTTGGAGCAGGATACACAAAGATGGTCAGATTATTGTTCATTCCAGACTGCTTGGAAACATTT
>NW_007423173.1:0-516 GCF_000475195.1 Diaphorina citri
AGTTACTATAGAACATAAAAATAAGCATCATTCAATAGGATAAGGAAAGTCGTGTGATGTTCACACCAGATTTTTCTACCTCTATAAAGACGACGGGTATTGCTCACTACTTGCTACAAAAATCGCGAAGAAAAATCCATCATTTTGAGAATGCTTATTTATCCACACAATTTACGGTTTTCATGTATAGTGGATTTCACCAATATTTTTTCAGCCCTTAACAGGCCTGTTAAAGTTCCATTTGATTTGTATAGGCTTAACAGGGCTGTTTGAGGTTGATGGATTTTACCAACCTCCTTTTAACAACCTGTTAGCTCAACAGCACTGTTAAGCTTATACAAATCAAATTTAGCTTAACAGGCGTTCTAAGGACTGAAAAAATATAATTTATGAAATCCAACCCAAATCTGCTAATCAGACACGTGGGTAGGATGTATAAAAAACGCCTTCAATAATAAGAAAAGCAAAACACTGTGCTTATTGCATAAGCATACAGTTTGTAAGGCACAACTCTTG
>NW_007423174.1:0-516 GCF_000475195.1 Diaphorina citri
TTCTCTCGCAACTTGATCATGATCGCTGAGGGTGTCTTTATTTACATCTAATCGGTAAATTTCTCGCTTCGTCCGATTATTGCTTATGGATTTTCTTCTATCCAAGTCACTATTTGCTAATTGATTCGTTTTATTCAAACCCTGTTTGAATTTTATCCACGACTCTTGTTTCATCACGTCACTCGCGGTTCCACTTTCAATAGCTTTGATAAGTACGATGACAATTATAATTTTGTCTATATGCAATAGTTTACTTCTCAGTATATTGTTCATTGTATAGTGCATTGTGTTCAGCAGTTCATCTCATGCATGTCTAATGTTAATCTCTTCAATTTAATCATGCTCCATGATTCTTGCTGGGATTGTGTATCCAGTCCATTATTGCATCTGAAACAAACAAATGTATTGAAAATTGTTAGAAATTTGATAGGTTCATACTTCATAGTTCATACTTGGTTATGTCATACCTGTTGGTTACTTGTATTTCTCCAATGACCCCTTCAAATGTTATACTGG
>NW_007423175.1:0-516 GCF_000475195.1 Diaphorina citri
CGTAGACGGTCGACTTTTAAAGCGCGTAGTCGCGTGCAAAACCAAATCTATGAAAATCATAACGAGTCTATGTATGGCCTCAACCATTTCCATAGGTTTGGTTTTGCAAGCGACTACGCGCTATTAAAAGTCGACCATCTACGCTTTCAGTATGAGATGGACCTAAGTAGCGTCTAGTCTAAACTTCTAAACGTAAAAACACACTAATATCACGTGAGCTCACTTGACGTGAGGGCAGTGTAGCTCTCATGAACGAAATCAAATGCGATACTATTATGGGAGAACTTTTCTGGGTCCCCATGAGTTCACGTGACATGAGTGTAGTGCGTTTCTACCTTCATCATCGAATCGTGTTCCTCCACTTTTGCCACCGTGGTAGACTTTCAAAATCTGACCCCAAACCCTTTCGACTTTTCTATTCTCTTATACAACTCGGCTAATGTCCACATTTGTTCACCCACATAGTCTAGTCTAGAAACTATTAGTTCTTCGTACTCACCTTGCACTTTCACACCT
>NW_007423176.1:0-516 GCF_000475195.1 Diaphorina citri
TGCTGTTTTCGTGTACTTGGAACTGCGAAAAACAACAAAAAAACATGTAAACAACATGACTTTGACTTCTTCACATATATCTATTTGTCTACAAAAATAGACACGGTAGTTTAGTGTGTTTGTGGGACTGGGATAACTTTATAGACTTTGCGGACTTTCAATATAATGTCGACGGTCTTTGTACCTGCAGGAAGTCCTCGTTATGTGGGTACTGCAATCAAATCACTTCCATATTGGTAAACTTACATCTTTCATTATAGAGTTTGTCTTGTGGGTGATTCAGTATCGGCAGTAATGGTCCTTCTAGTATCTAGTCATTCTAGTCCTTCTACAGGCTCTACCTCTGCAATTCCACAACTCTGACATAACTCTGCATTATTTTCAATATGTTATGTTTATTTTGACAAGTTCAACGTGCCGTTTCATTAGGACCACATGCAGTGGCGTAGCGTGGTCTAAATTCAAGTGTAAGGCGTGTAGGGTACCAATTTCCATCATCCATGCTCTTCATGGATT
>NW_007423177.1:0-516 GCF_000475195.1 Diaphorina citri
GGTACCCAACACTTAATGTACTGCCCTGTCATGGGAGCCAGTAATGATAAGGTATTGGGAATCACGTAGGAAAATGACCGAATTGTCAACTTCTGACAATCGCTAACAACAAATAATATATTATCACGTTCACTTTGGATACACTTGGTCTCGTCCGATCACTGAAATATGTAGAGAATAATTTTAATTATGTTGTTTTTGACAAATGTCTGCCGGAATATTGACCATTAAGCCATTTTCCCAATGACTTAATGGTCAAATTCAATAGAAATTTAAATAAAATGAATAAAATGGGAATGCAATAATAATTTCTAATCCGCTTTTCCAGAGCTGTCCAATCCAAGGCCGCGTCCACAGGTCGCACGTCCTCCAACGCCAGTCCCGCCCCCTCCAAACGTCTGGACGAGCTTCGAGAAGACATCATTCGCTCCGTGTACAGCGCCGCCCCACAGTGCGGAGTTCAGGGTTCGATGTACTACTGGCGGAAAAATTTGGAGCCCCTCGGTCTGAGGCTGG
>NW_007423178.1:0-516 GCF_000475195.1 Diaphorina citri
AGAAAGAGAGAGGGAGAAAGAGAGAGAGAGAGAGAGAGAGAGAGAGAGAGAATTCGTAGAATTACAATACGCGTATATTATCTGAAATTCGAATACCATATAATATGTCAAAATATAGAGGGAGGTAAATACGAAGGAGGGAGCAAGAGAAGAAGGAGGAAATTTGAAAAGGAGGGAGAGAAGAAAATGAGATAGGAAGAGGGAGAGAAGGAGAGAATGGGATCAAAATGAGTATATTGAAAGGCAGAAAAACGTCGAGGGATAGAAAAGGAAGGAAAAAAAGAATAGGGAAAGAGAATTGGATTGAAAAATGTTGATAACAAGCTGGGTCCGTCCCTCCGAGAATTTTTGAGCCCGTAAGATCAGAGCTCATTTGTCTGAAATAAAAATGTGACAAAAATCCCCCAAAAACCAGTTTTTTTTGGCTTTTTGGTTTTATGGACAAAATTTGCACCACCACTTCCGTGTTCCTGGTAAAAAGACCTTTAATTTGATATATAGGTCGACCAGGTTTGG
>NW_007423179.1:0-516 GCF_000475195.1 Diaphorina citri
AGTACCTGGATAATTCAAAGATCACAAAAGCAGAATGCCGCCCTCAACTGTATCCAATCTACGAAGAACATTACACCAGGACCCTGTCCAACTCTGGTCTCAATTGAAACAGGAGTACTGTTTGTATTTAAAAGACAAAGCAAAACTCCGCCAACTCAAGAAGAGTAATCAAAAGGCATTGGACAATTTAGAAAACAGTGTGAAGGAGTATGAGCAACAGAAGGCCAATTTGAAGAAGATAAGTTTGCATAATTTTCACGCATTTACATATTCAAGATCAGAACAGGAAGATCTTCGAAGAGGTGATGCTTCAATGCTTCATCTAATATGGGTATGATTTCATCAAAGCCTGTGTTGATGCGGCCTATTCAAATTGATTGTGATCAATACCGATTAAATTCTTCTAAATTCAAGATCATCAGTATCACCACTTCAAGTTCTGGGTTATTGACTTCTCACTTTGGGAGCTTTGTTTATATTCCATCTCGTAGTTGGATAAAATTTCATAATTACCGC
>NW_007423180.1:0-516 GCF_000475195.1 Diaphorina citri
TGAAGGAATAGGAGAAACACTCGGGTGCTAGAAGAAGCCAAATATATCATTAGAATCACTTAACTCGTCCGTAATGAGGAGGATATTAACGTAGAACTTCAAGTGCAAACAGCAAACCATTCGTGCCATTATAAATCCATTAGGACACGAAACAAAGCACAAGACACAAGAACCTACATTAATGACCGTCCAATTTAAGGAATGACCAAAATTGGGTGAAATTAGACACAAAGGTAATTGCGTTCAGAAGGAAGGGACACTGATAATGACTACCAGTTCTTTCATTAACCTTTATGAGAAGCTGGGAATTATCTTACCAGAAAAAAAAGAAACAATACGTAAGGAAGTAGGAATTTATCTTCAAATCAAACAGAAAAATATGCAAGTACCCACTTTTCTTCGTGTCAAAGAAACAATACGTAAGGAAGTAGGAATTTATCTTCAAATCAAACAGAAAAATATGCAAGTACCCACTTTTCTTCGTGTCAATTTCGGGTCATCTTGTCATCGATTCCC
>NW_007423181.1:0-516 GCF_000475195.1 Diaphorina citri
TTTTGCTGTCACATTGATCTGGACACACTATAGGTTCGACTCTAATTTCAGCTATATCGATATTAATACCTACGAGTATACTTACATTTACCTACCTAATGATTAAAACAAAGCAGACTTAAATGCACACACTTGAAACGGGGCCTCGCCTTTTCTTTGTGTAAATATCTAATCGTATGTATTCCTATAAAGGTGCGTATACACAACAGTAGAATAGAATATACACACCTTGTTTATCCTGATCGAATGAGACTAAAAAGTCCCTTTACGCCTTTACCCCAGCAGTCTAAACAAGGTCTCGTGTATTTTATGGGTTTAGTTGTTTAATACCATACAGTACAGTATATAATAACACTAAAAGAGTAGACCAAAGTCGATCGACATCGACTGGAACCCATTATAAATTAGGTAAGATCAAAGGATTTTAGTGGAATGAAGACAAAAATTTATAATCTGGACGTCTTCCATTAAAGTTTACGTCGATTGCCGATCTACCAAAAGTCGTGTCCCGTCGTA
>NW_007423182.1:0-516 GCF_000475195.1 Diaphorina citri
ACCGGTCTTAACCAAAAGTTTCGTGTCGCATCCTTGTCACATTTGACAGCTACATACCAAATTTCAAGTCTTTAGCTCATACCGTTCTCGAGATATTTTGTTTACAGACAGACAGACACACACACAGACACACACACGGACCAATGGCTGAAACTTTGGATTTAGGCTCTAGGGACCTCAAAACGAGTTTTGGCACTAAAAACTGACCATCGAAATTTTGACCCGATTACATTACTTTCCTTCCTATAGGATAAGGAAAGTAAAAAGAGGTGTGATAGAGAAAACTGTACCGAGCTGCTACGTAAGAACTGCCAAGGTCTTACCTATCCTCACGAAAACGGCGGAGGAAGGAAGACAGGATAGGAGAAAGTCAGGACTACCGAGAACGAACTTTATTTCTATAGGACAAAATCCACCCCGGTTGGGATTCGAACTCAATACCTATAGTTCATCCAGATCAATGTAACAGCAATGAGTCATCAACCCAAAATGAAGGAACCAATCAGATTGCAGGAA
>NW_007423183.1:0-516 GCF_000475195.1 Diaphorina citri
AAAGAAGAATCTTCTACTGATGACATAGAATTAATTTGGACTTATTTGCCTCCCTGGTCAGTGGTAGTGGTTGTAAATGATGTAAAGAAGAGCCTTGAAGATTTAACTTTCCAATATTCATAAGAACATCTCTAGGTGAATAAGAACTCTCAGGTAGTTTAATGGAATAAATCTATTTTATAGACATAGAATCATGCTGGTTCTGTTTTACTTGCTTTAAAATAGCTTGAAATCTGTTTTTTTTACTTAGCCGATTGACTTGAAACTTGATCTATTTATGGATGGCATTACAATATCCTATTTTTTATGTAATAAAAGCATGCATTTTACAATTTTATTTCATAAACCAATAACTTTCAATAGTACCAATGTGCTATTGTAAGTTTTTGAATTTGATTTCTTGGTCGGTTACACATTTTTAAGATTCCCCTTCCACTGATAACCTCCTCATTGCCAATGTCCACAATTGTGGACATCTCCTCTGTAGTTATAGAATACCAAGCAAATTTTGACAGA
>NW_007423184.1:0-516 GCF_000475195.1 Diaphorina citri
GGCAAGTATTAGAGAGTATATTCTCCCTAGCCTGAGGATATAGATTGGAGAACATAATCACCTTTAAGTAATTCTAAGGGGGGTGGATAAATACAGTACAAATCAGTCAATGAAAATGTTTTGCTTCACTTTACCTGACAGTCTTTCAGGGAATTGAACTAAGTAGTAATCCAATGTTCTGTAGGACTTACAGAACATTGGATCTTACAGAAAAAGGATCCCTCAACAGGGCCTCTGAGGGCCTAACATATATGTAACAAATTTCTTTGCGCATTGGACATGATTACCAAAGGTATATTTCCATTTCCGATTATGGTAAACTAGGTAGTTCTGTTTTTACGATAATACCTAGGATAGGAAACTACTTATACCTCAAGTTTTCCGACCTGAATTTATCCTAAGTATTCCTGAGTAACACTCTTCCAGGATCAAGTGACTGAGAGAGAGAGAGATGTGAAGTTCGTAAACTTACAAAGTTGTCTAGCTGTCAAAGACTCTCCTATTTGCCAAATCTCT
>NW_007423185.1:0-516 GCF_000475195.1 Diaphorina citri
ATTATAAAACCACACATTCAACATTAGACCTAAACCTCAACGCCAAGTAGAATCCGGGTCCAAATTACGGTCATTTTGCGACCGAAAATTCACCAAATGTAGGAAAACATACATGGATAACATTATCTATTATCTACATTATCCTAGTGGCACATAACATTGATATAACACTATCCCGGACTGTACCTACATGTCTCTATTACCGCATAGTAACTTATCCACATTCCAGAGCCTGTAGATTATCCAGTGTTTATAGATCAAGATAACTTAGAACAACACAACTGATAGTTTGTTGAAATTGTAAAGAATCTCTTACAGGAACAAATATCGGTATTTTGGAATTTAGATAAATATTGTCTAGGCAGTAGGTACCTTAATAATTTATCTTTATAGGCATGCATGAAGGTAGCACATATTTCACAAAGACAATAACTATCCTCAGACTTACCTAATACACTGGTTTCATGTACAGTGGTTAATCCATCTTGAACAATAGTTCCGCCTAGACTGGTCACC
>NW_007423186.1:0-516 GCF_000475195.1 Diaphorina citri
GTAGAGTGCCTCCTACATAAATACATACATAGGTATCTACTAAGTAAAGCTCGGACCATTTTTTTCCATTAAAACGGGCTTCGTAATCCTTTGAAGTGAATTTATGATATTATATGAGTGAAATGGAAAACTCTCAAATACAGGGTTCGGATGCAAAAAAAAACTAATAAAGGTACCTAATTTATAACATAGCGAAATATATAGGTATAAAAAAATTAAATAAAATTAATGTTGTGAAGAATATGAGAAAGCCGTACCCATGTAAGCCAAGTTCATAGGAAGCCACTATACCCTGTTTAATGCTCTGCAGATCCAGTTAGGCTGTATGCTGTATGCTACTTTCCTTCTCTGAAGTTAAAAAAAGAGGTTTGATAGGTGTAACTGCTAAGGTCTTATCGTCCCGAAATCGAAGAAAGGAGGAAGACAGGATAGGAGAAAGCCAGCCGTTCGAGAACGAACATAATCCATTCAGGATAAAATCCCCCCTGGGCGGGAATCTAACCCGCGACCGGGTGC
>NW_007423187.1:0-516 GCF_000475195.1 Diaphorina citri
CTACCTACTTGGTACTTATATCTAGAAACGGCCATTTCTCTTCCTTAGACCGTTCCCGTCTCGGATCAACAATAGAGATGAACACTCAGTTACATGAGATTCGGATATAGACCATCCGGAGATGTCCTACACCTGAGCGCGAGCGCCCTTAAAGTAGAATGAAACCTCCGAATAGCGGACGCTTTCGAGTCCCGAAATTTTGTCGAAATTTATTGGAAGGTGTCCGTTACTCAGAGGTGTCCCCTATTCGGAGGTTCTCCCATAAGAAACTGATAAAAATGTACCCCGTTCCCCAAAAAGTGTCCGCTATGGGGAGGTGTCACCTTTACTTTCCGTCTCCGTCACTCTCTGCTTTGACCGATGACTATGTCAGATTTTTCTTCCAATACTTTGCAACTTGAATCGCCGAATCGTCTGCCAGCAGGAGATTCACACTGTAAGTTGCTGTAATCCGTTTCCTGTAAAGCTAGAAGTAAGGTGACGGGTGACGGAACGGAGATAGAACGTAGCCGTGAC
>NW_007423188.1:0-516 GCF_000475195.1 Diaphorina citri
GAGAAGTGACAAAAATAATTGAATAGCTACCAATATACATACATGAGTGAGAGGGATGTGGGATGAGGGAGAGAGAGATGGAATGAGTGAGAGAGAGTGAGAGGGAAAGTAGTATTATTGTGAAGTGAATCAGATATTTGATAAAAGAATGAATTCATACATATAGGTGCTGATTGAAAGATAGGGCTATACTTATACACTGGTTTGCTGACATACTGATTGAACGGTTTTGAGTTTTTGAGCTTTTGAAAGATGCATATTTCATTATATTGTCAGGCCATAATAATGTACTCGTACATACCTACTTCAAATAATTCGGAAGTCTGGTTAGCCTGGTTGGTAGCGCGTCTGCCGTGTAAGCGCTAGGCCTCGTATGCTATTCCCGCACGGGGCGGATTTTATCCTGAACGGATAATGTTCGTTCTGGGAACGGCTGGCTTTCTCCTATTCTGTCTTCCTTCTCTCTTTGATTTTGGGAAGACCTTGGCAGTTCCCTGTCAAACCTGGAAAGAAAAA
>NW_007423189.1:0-516 GCF_000475195.1 Diaphorina citri
AGAGCAACGCGTTTCATGGAATCCAGTGTGCAATGCTCTGTGTTAATCTATCGGGTTTCGTGAAACTCAAGTTTCACGTTTCATGCTATGTTTTCCTCCAGTGTGCATTCCACTTTAGAGTTATAGGCTAGATTTTAGAATTCTGAAGTTCGAAACTTTTTTCTACAAGTGAAGTAAACATTAATGAGAGGGGAGTGTAGAATCGTTTGTGGAATACGCCCCCACGTCCGCAGTTTAATGAATTCATTTATTATTTATTGTGTTTAATGTACCTTATACTTACTGTCGACTAAGACTAAAAAGTCTCATTATGTCAACGTTTCTTAAAAACAGAAGTCCATTATTTCTCTCCCTGTCCCTTCCTCCCTCCTCTTCTCTTTTTCTCCCTCTCTCCTATCTCTATCTCTCCTCTTCCTCCTCTGTCCCTCTTTTATTTTTCTCCCCTCTGCGATTCCCTCCTCCTCTCATGAGCTTTATTTTTCTCCTTATAACAATAGAAAGCTATAACAACAGATG
>NW_007423190.1:0-516 GCF_000475195.1 Diaphorina citri
ATCATTGGAATGGTTCTGGTGCTGAAATTAGGCGGAGTGGTCTCGACTTCAAACACCCGGAGACAGTCCGAAGTTCAAACGTACATTTGAGTGTTATTGCGAAATTGGTAGTTGAAGTTGAATTTAATGGGTGAATGAAGGGATAGTTATAGTAAATAGTAGCCATAGCTAAGTGTAGTTATGTGTAGTTACATCAGTTATATGGAAGATAGTTAGAGTAAGTTTTTAGGTCTGATAGTTGAGCGTCCTAGCTAGTAGGGTTAGTACCTACCACCGAGGTGCGCTCTATGAGTCTACGAACTTGATATAGACTGCCGTAGAGACGTAGATACCAAATGGTCTTGCGAGACCAAGTCTGGCGAAATGTCTACAGTGTACTGGTACCTTAAAGGTGTGTCCACACATAGTCGACCGGCCGTCGTTCGATGTCGACTGAACCGTCCACACTGCCTCGATAACATAGTTTCATCTCGTCGGTCGACGGCCGGGCGACTATGTTTGGACACACGTTACGCG
>NW_007423191.1:0-243 GCF_000475195.1 Diaphorina citri
CGACTGAAGTGTTATGTAAAACTTTCTCGCTTTGAGTTCATAGGTCGTCGCGACAAATTCCAAGATCAGAGCTCATTTGTGTGAGAAAATGTGAAAAAAATCCCCCAAAAACCAGTTTTTTCGGTTTTTTGGCTTTATGGTTTTCTGGACAAAATTTGCACCACTATTTTCGTGTCCCTGGTAAAAAGACCTTTAATTTGATATATAGGTCGACCAGGTTTGGATAAGTCCTTCTATGGGGAC
>NW_007423192.1:0-516 GCF_000475195.1 Diaphorina citri
AAGGCTAAAAACAGATAATATGGAGCTTTTTTTTAATTTTTTCTCTCAGTTCTATGTGGTTTGAATTCGTTGCTTCGTCTTTCGTCATTTTTCTCTACCTGCTCGATGCTCTATGAGCTATGCTTTCCGCTCTGCTTTTAGACCTAAACTCACTTAAGAAACACCTCCTCAATGGTGGTGCAGGCAATCCTTATCGAGGAGATACCCAGGGCAGATTTTCTCTCCTCCAGAGTGGCAAACAGGGCCGGGAGTGGACTCGTATCTTGTGTAGGCAGAGTGTACGTTAGGGCCTTTTTTACGATCGGGCCTACCCTTTTTTGGTACCTTTTCTTCCATCCAACCCCTTATACTCGACTATTACTATACTTTCATTAACAAACTTTAGTAAGGCTTTTGACTCGGTTGATTTCGACATCCTTTTGCCTAAACTTTCCAAACATTTTAACTTCTTTAACCCCTTTATTCCTCCTCCTTCTTCTTATTTAACCCTTTCAACTCACTTGAGAAACACCTCCT
>NW_007423193.1:0-516 GCF_000475195.1 Diaphorina citri
GTTATAAGAAGTCGAAAGCTATTAGACAAGTCCTTCAGATTGATAGATAGGTACATAATATACAGAAAACTTGCATCATGTTTCACTGTACTGAATGTAGTGCTTCCAATACATTTAAATCTGGATTGAACAAGCACAGAAGGCAGAAGCATGCTGCCCCAGAATGTGTAGACAACAACAACCACCACATGTTTTGTTACATTTGTAAAAAGCAGTTTGGTTATACAGAATACAGATCAACTCAGAAGCCACTTGACTAAAGACAATATTTCTCTGGAAGTGCAAAAACTCTCATTTAAATCACTCTTGGAATTTGAAGCATGGCAGGATTCGAACCCGCGACTACGCTTTACGCTAGCTCTCAAAATCAATCATTCAATCAAAAGTCCGTGGCAATCAATGGAGGAGTTGCAAATGGGTAAAAATTATAAATAAATAGTCGATTCCTATGTAAAAAGTTGGGAAAAATCCAACTCTGAGGTCAAAACTCCGAAAAAATAACTGTAAAAGGTCGAA
>NW_007423194.1:0-516 GCF_000475195.1 Diaphorina citri
CTGCAGAACCCTGATGCTACACCCTGGTTTGGTGCCCTTCTCTGTTTGTACCAACTGGTCAAAAATTACGAGTAAGTTGACTTTGTCTATACAGGGTGAAATTTTGCCATTTGTTGAGTTTTTTCTCAATAAGAAAATTTTGTAGTAATCAAATCAACTACATTTTTAAATGACAACAATGTCACTGTATAATTGCCAAGATGTTTAGTCAAAGGGTTTTACCCTGTAATCAGCAAGAAACTTCCTGCTACCTTATGTTGACCTCACCCCTCACCCAACCTGAGTGGGGCTGGAAAAAGTAACACACTATTGACCAGATGGTAATCGGCAAGAAACACCTTATGTTGACCTCACCCAGCCTGAGTGGGGCTGGGAAAAGCAACACATTATTGACCAGATGGTCATCCATCTAGATACAAACCATACCAAACGGTGTTCGACTTTAGTGGTCTATTGAGAACTGGTGCATTTAATGGGCAATCACCACTTTACCTTTTTTTTTTTTTTTTTTCAGAT
>NW_007423195.1:0-516 GCF_000475195.1 Diaphorina citri
GACACCCTCTTTTAAAGTTTTGAAAAATGAAGAAAAAAAAAACTTGAAAAATAGAAACATTGCGCTTTACAATAGTCAGGGTTACGTCTAAATCATGCAAAATGCCAAGTGCACAGTTGTCTTCAGAAGTACATCTGCAGACTCTTTATCGTACATTTTTTGTTCATAGTTTCAGTAGGTTAATTATAATTATTATATTGTTAGTTTTCTTTAGCTTATTAGAGACATTTAGCAGAAGAACGAAAACCAAACCCGTGAAAAAGTCACTGATCTTTGTTTTATCCAAGGTCATGGTTCGATTCCCGCCCAGGGCGGATTTTAATCTGAACAGATAAGGTTCGTTCTCGGAACGGCTGGCTTTCTTCTATCCTGTCATTCTTCCCCCTTCACTTTCGGGACGATAAGACCTCAGTAGTTACAGTTCCCACTAACCTCTTCAAAAATAAGTAAGTGAACATTATGGTTCCCATGTTTTGTTTTGTTTGTTTTTTTTTTGTTTTTTTTTTTTTTTCCTTC
>NW_007423196.1:0-516 GCF_000475195.1 Diaphorina citri
CTCCTAGTCTTACTGTTAGTTCATATTCTTTGAGGTCTTCCTAATCTAACCGTAGTAGACTGTATTTACTGTTTAGTTTGTACTCTTTCTGCTAGTCTTTACTACTCTTGCTGTAGTTATGTTCAGTATTTAGTTCTGGTTCAACCGTCACGTTGGCAGGACCATCTGTTAGGTTTCTCATCGCTATAGTTCGTGCGTACGTTTTGTGTTATCGTTCAATATTTTTCTGGGCTTCAATTTTTTTTTATGAGTTTTTAATCGATTTTTTCATAGGTGTTCATATCAGCTATTTTATGAGTTTTTAATCGATATTTTTCCTACCTTGGTGTTCGTATCAGCGATTTTTTCGTGTGCCAACATTATTTTTGTGACTGTGTTACTTTTTGTTTGTGTTAAGCCATGAAAAGTATGTGACAAGCTGTTTTTGTGCCTGTGTGAAAATAGGTATAACTATCTTGAGTACATGTTTGTACGAGAGTTTTTGTAGGGTTTCTAATCGGTGTATCTGTGAACTTT
>NW_007423197.1:0-516 GCF_000475195.1 Diaphorina citri
TTTCACACCTCGTGCTGAAAAAAGGGTCGTACCTACAGGGTTGTCAATTTTTATACTTTGCCAGAATTACGTGACGTCAGAACATTATTTCTTCTGGGAATACCTATTGGAGGGACTCAGCCCCCACCCTTGAAACATCTAACCGAATGGCTGAATCTTGACAGAAAATTGTGATAACGATTTACACAAGGGAAAGGTGTATACAGTAATGGTAGGCCATTTTACAAAAGTAACACCATCATCATTACCA
Source organism: Diaphorina citri (assembly GCF_000475195.1). Lineage (NCBI taxonomy): Eukaryota > Metazoa > Arthropoda > Insecta > Hemiptera > Psyllidae > Diaphorina > Diaphorina citri. The sequence continues at coordinate 251 of NW_007423197.1, forward strand.
GAACAAATGACCTGAAAAACAAATGAAATTACACGAGAATGGCATCAAAAGCTCAAGAAGGATCCATTATTTTTCTTTGCAACATTATCACATGGATGATTCAAATGGGAGACAATTCTACAAAAGCGACACCAACTTTATCATCACCACCAACACCCTCAAAGTAAAGAATACCCTCAAAAGAAAAATGCACCAGGAACTTCATCAAAAGCTTGAGAAGAATCCATTATTTCGTCAGGTAGAACAAGAAAAACATGAATGTTATT
>NW_007423198.1:0-516 GCF_000475195.1 Diaphorina citri
TCTTCAATTCCAATTAGAAATCGGTTTGGATCAGATCAGAATATGGTCCGATCTTTAGGACCAGAAGTTTGAAATAAAATTATAGGTATATACCTATAACTAACATAATTATTAGTCGCCATTATTTTTGAATGAACACTGAGCGATTAATAAGTTAGTAGAACTTTTACACCTCCCTAAAAAAAGGGCCTACAGAGGGCTCCTAAAGGGTCAATGGGGCACAAAATCAAATGAGTAAATTTCGATAATGTGTTCAATATTTTTGCCCACTTTCACTAAAATCAGACAAACCATTGTGGGACAAAACAAAGAAACGAATACATAATGTTACGAACTCAAAACACAGACCTCACTTCAATCAGTTACCTATTTCCAAACACAAAGCAGGTATGTATGTACGCTAAATAAATAGAAAGTAAAAAAAAAAACTTGAAGGGAGAGAAAAAATCAGCATAATAAATTAGTCCTACACAACTTCTCTTGAAGAACTGATTATCCCCCATGCCGCCTTCTACA
>NW_007423199.1:0-516 GCF_000475195.1 Diaphorina citri
TCTGGAAACAGGGCTTAAGGGTACTTCTGATCTACATAATTTATCGAATCTCTGTGACAAGTTCGAGCTACTTTGGCTGAAAACTGAAGGCCTAGGAATTGCGAACTCTTTTTAAGCTTTTTCAAAGATTTGGCGTTAAATGGCGAGCGAACCGTACATTTCTCAAGGTCCGGCCCGCGGACACTTTTGATCATTAGTAATTATGGAAGCTTTCGCAAAATTTGAGCGACCTGGGGCTAAAGGTAAAGTCGCGAGAAGCGCTAGTTCCTTTTGAGCTTTTCCCCTGCATAACCCTAATGAGCGGAACTTTAGTCCGGAATAACGACCGAAACCGAGTGCGTACCTTCTGAAAACAGGACACAAGGATATTTTTGAATCTTGAAAAAGTGGACTGGAATATAGAAGAAAAAAAAATGGACTGGAAAACCGGGAAAAGTCAGGGAATTTCAATTTTTTTATTTTAGTAGACACACTGGTTTGAAAAAAAAAAAAAAAATCTGTAGCGTAATACATGTA
>NW_007423200.1:0-516 GCF_000475195.1 Diaphorina citri
AAACATCTCTGTTATTTTTCAAATAAATGAATTGAATTGAAAAGGCGGCGCTCACTTCCAACACATGAGGATTGTGAAATTTTTAATGTGAACTCTACATTGTATATTCTGTCAAACTCTTTTCTAAAGGGCTTTTTAAAATAGCGATCTGCAAACAGCATATAAATAGAGCAAACCGTTCTCGAGATCCTGAAGGACAAACATATCATGAAAACTTTGAGAATTATAAACAAATAGGTAATATAATAAGGATTAAGGATAAAGGGCTTTCTAAAGCAAATAAAAACTCCCGTTTCAACCCTAAACTTAACTCTCGAACACCACGGCAATTTTATAAATAGTTAGATAGCACAGATGTTGGTATAGGTATATTTATGTGTGATATTTAGTAGATGCTCTGACATAAACGTTTTCCTTCTTACTTCTGGAGTGAAATGTGAAACAGGGGGGAAAAGGGAGCTTGGAAGGATGAGACAAAGAGATATATTTGTTTAAGAAAATGGATAGGAGATGAAC
>NW_007423201.1:0-516 GCF_000475195.1 Diaphorina citri
CTATCAGTTTAACTAGCTTGAAAAATAGCGCTAGTTGGCGGATTCGATTCTTGCCCGGGGCGAACTTTATCATAAACTGACACTGTTCGTTCTCGGAAGGACTGGCTTTGTCCTATCGTGTCTTTCTTCTCTCTTCGCTTTCGGGACGATAAGACGGATAAGGCCTTAGCAGTTATACTCGTAGTTTCCTCTATCAAACCTCTTGAAGAAGAAAAAAATCATACTTTAGTCCCCCAGAAAAGGCTATATCTCAATATCACACACAAACACTATGCTAAATTCTATTACTTAAATTTTGACTTGAAGCACCAAAGCCAACACACTCCCAAGGCTAGGAAGGGTTTGCAAGAGACACTACATATTAAGCAATAAGAAAGAACATACAAAGCTTTGCATGGTACTTATAGTTGACGTTTTGTCAAACGAAAACTTTTTTAAAGCTCTTTTTTTCGGGACAAGAGCGGGCTTGGGGGAAAACATGTACAGTCGAACCTGTCTAAGCGGGACCCGTTTAAG
>NW_007423202.1:0-516 GCF_000475195.1 Diaphorina citri
AAAACATAAAAAGTTGACAGTCAAACCCTTATCAAATAGGTATAACCAGTTCTTGTGTAGGTTTGTCCTCGGGTTTAATGCCAGGCACTCACTATCAATCAGGTAGACCTGACAGGCGGACCTTTTCAGCCGTACCTGTCAGGTCTACCTAATAGTGAGTGACTGGCCTAACGTGAGATTCGCAATTTTTCACACATTCTGTAGGCAATTACTATCATAGATGGTATCAAAACAAACACCTTCTTCTAGTAGACTATTTTGTAAACAATCGGACGAACTTATCCCGTAGTGAAAACCAAAACAATTATTAAACTTGCCGATCAGCAACTTCATCGTGCGATCTACAATAGAATTTGTTAGTCTTGTTACTATTTCAATAATAACATATTCCACTATTTTAAAGTAGCTACTCAATTGTCCTCACGAGGCTGGAGTGCACCCCGAAATCCAAGCCCTGATCCGAAAACTCCGACCTAGTGTGACCCACTCGGCTTAGTGTGATACCCTGTGCAAGCC
>NW_007423203.1:0-516 GCF_000475195.1 Diaphorina citri
ATTCCAAAGCATAACCTGCCTCAACGGAATCCAGGTTTGGGATTAAAAATGAGGATTTATTGCGGGAGCACTTTTCTCTGGACATGTTGTTCTGGTTCTACTTTCATCCTTTTTAGAGGGACGGTGCCCCAGGGCTGCTTTCTAGCTGGTCAAATATGCTGATGTTGGAGAGAGGGAGTGAGTTAAAAAACAAAGACTATGTAGATTGTGTAGGTACCTTAGATCGAAATACAAAGAATTTTCCTATATTTACCTACCTACCTACCTACCTACCTACCTACCTACCTACCTACCTACCTACCTACCAAAGAAAATGTCAAATGGAAAAAGAAGGAGGGGGGGGGGACCTCTTGTTTTGATGAAGGTAGGGAGAGAATTCTACCTACCTACGTCTACATAAGGAATCCATGCGTAACGTATAAGGTACCCAACTACCTACGCTGGTAATTTGAGCTCATTATTTATATCCAACTTTTCAGCCGTCGAGATACTTTCTGCTTATTAAAAAAGAAAATT
>NW_007423204.1:0-516 GCF_000475195.1 Diaphorina citri
GCATTGACTTCACCTAGCCAAAATGGGACCAGAAAAGCCAGCAGCGCGCGATTGGCAGTACTAATCCAGAAAAAAAAAAAACTTTTAAAAAAAGTTGCAAGAAGAGGCACTTGTTAGAATCAGCCCCCGGGTTCATTTAAGCTGTAAACGGGCCTGATACTAACATAGGTACAGGTAGGTAGAGAACATAATTATTGTTGGAACCTACAAACGAAGGGTAAACTTCGGGTAGGTAACCAGATGTGTTGAAAATAGCTATTACGCGTTCAACCGAATCCACGTTCTTTATCGTGATAGGGTGTGAAAAAAGTAAAAAGTCACACTATAGTTCATCCAGATCAATGTGACAGCAATGAGTCATCAACGCAAAATGAAGGAACCAATCAGATTGCAGGAAATTCTTACATTGTTGCAATTCAGATAAAGGTCTATTTTTGGTAAACTCTCTCTTCCAAAATGCAGAGGTAGCTCTAAGTTCAGAGGTTGGATTCCAGAACAGGTAAGGTGGATATCGCC
>NW_007423205.1:0-516 GCF_000475195.1 Diaphorina citri
GTACCACTGAACAATATATTAAGAGAGCGAGACAGAGGGTGGCGAAGAGAGAGAAGCAGAATGGTAGATAGAGAAAGGGAGAGAAAGAACGGTAGACAGTGGAAGGAAAATAATGAGGAAGAGAGAAAGAAGGAGAAATGGGAGAGAACTATAGAAAGAGAAAGAGAAATAATGGGAAAGAGTGTGTAAGAAAGAGAATGGGAAACAGAGAAAAAGAGGAGGAGATAAAGAAAGGATAAGGAAAGGGTGTGAGGAAGAAAGGAGGTAAAGAGAAAGTAAGGATTTTAATTTACATCACCTTTAACCTTTTCATTTAAAAATTCTATTTGAAACGTGCATTATTTTACGAGCAGAAAAAGATTCCTCTTGGGTTGCTCAAAATTGTTGGGAAGTTTACCGATGACCGATAACATACCTAGAGATAGATAGTTTCCAGGGATAATCTTCTTTTTTTTCCTAGCTGGTACCTACATACATGCTACTAATAATAGGTACTCACCTACTTACATGAACGAT
>NW_007423206.1:0-516 GCF_000475195.1 Diaphorina citri
TTTTACAGGACTAGTAGTAAAAGATTAGAGGGGTATGTTAGATATTAGAGGTGTTGGGGATGGGTAGTCAGGGTACCTAGGTAGTAGGAGTTAGAGGGAGTGGAAGATTAGAGGGTGTATACTTGGGTAAGTGGATTAGAGGGTGTATACTTGGGTAGGTTAGATTAGAGGTGGTAGAAACTGAGTTTAACTCAGGGGGAGGGGGTGGAGGGATAAGAAACAAAGAGGAGGGTGAATATTGTTTTTTTCTTATGATTTAAAACTTGGGAAAACAATCTCTGACGTTGATTTAAGTGCGGCGAAAACTTACTGAGACGCGGGGAGTGTCTTAATGCAGGAAGCTGAATTATAATTCAATTAGGTATTATTATCATCATCCGTCAGTTGTTTAGGGTGTTTATTGTTCATTATAGAAGCCACTATAGTAACTGGGTGCTATTCTTCTTCAGGATATTATAATAGTGTTTTGATATTTAGAATGTCAAATAAAGGGAATTTAGGTAAAAAGGACATTTT
>NW_007423207.1:0-516 GCF_000475195.1 Diaphorina citri
TTATTTTATTTTTATTTATTTTTTATTATTTTTTTTGGTTTGAATGCTAAGGTCAGGTTGAGTCAGGCGGATTTGAATGCTAAGGTCTGGGGCAACAAAGTTAGTTTCAACTCGTTTTGAGTTTTAATCTCGGTTTGAGCAATCTGATTGGCTGAAATTTTTAAAAATCAACCAATCAGATTGATTGCATAATTCGAGAGTTAAACTTAAACCGAGTTTAAACTCACTTTGTGGCCCCTGGCTTAAGCAAAACAGGAATGACCAAAACTCAAACCATGCAAAATAATCGGTCAGCTTTGGTCAGAAAAAAAAACACCAACAACAACAACAACAGAGGTTTTATCGTCTCAAAATTGAAGAAGAGAGGATAGGAGAAAACCAGCCGTTCCAAGACTGAACATTATATGCTTAGTACAACGTCAGCCCCGGGCTGAAATCAAACCCGCGACCACCGAAGTGCTAGTGTTTAAATGACATTCTACTTTTCAAGCTAACTAGGTTGGTAGTCAAGACAAC
>NW_007423208.1:0-516 GCF_000475195.1 Diaphorina citri
TTAAATTAGCACAAATATCTGTATTTATGTCTAATGCTGTCTACCTTACCTAATTATGATTATGTACGTTTCTTCTTCTTCTTCTTCTTCTTCTTCTTCTTCTTCTTCTTCTTCTTCTTCTTCTTCTTCTTCTTTTTCTACATTGACATAGCTGCTGGTTAATTGGCTACTTTGGTTAGCAACATTGCAAATTTTTAATGTGGAATTTCTACATTGACATAGCTGCTGGTTAATTGGCTACTTTGGTTAGCAACATTGCAAATTTTTAATGTGGAAAACTGGCAACATGTTAAATGAATGTCTCTTCTCGCCCATCTGATAAGGAACATACTACAGAAACAGAATGGACATGCTACGACACAGAACCGTTAAGAAATGAATTTCAATCAGTGTTTTGGTTCCTAAATGAAAAATGAGATAATATGCATTTGAGGAATTCGTCCCCAGCTTTTCGGTCTCCTCAGCTTACAGAATTGGAACATTGCAAGGAAACTTGGAAAAAGAGTTGGATTTTGG
>NW_007423209.1:0-516 GCF_000475195.1 Diaphorina citri
TGCTAACTTTATTCAATTCTATTCTATGTACATGCTCATCGTATATTATTCTATTCAAAGTTTGTGTGGATTCACAAATGTCCATCTACATAATTACATTACATAATTAATTATATTAATTATATTATGTAGATGGATACATCAGGATACTCATGTTGGATAAAGGGTGTACACAGTCCAAGTACCTGTATAGGTAGGTAATACCTACAGTTCAAAAGTTTTCCACCTTAGTACTGAAAGTTGTAACCTTCCTTGCACATTGCATATTTACTTTGTAATACCAGGGGTTCACACAAAATGTCCCCTTCGCTGGTAACTTGGAATTGTCTTTGGGCTTTTGGGCATTTACAAAAAATTCAAAGTTACAAAAAAAATACTATCTTCGGGACTGTCAAAAGAATCCTTTTTAAGGCCTGAGGCTAGGTAGGTACCTATCTTATTTTTTTAACATACTTGTACAATAAAATACATACAGGGTGTCCCAGAATGTATGCTTAAATTGTTTTTCTCGGAGCC
>NW_007423210.1:0-516 GCF_000475195.1 Diaphorina citri
GTCTGTGGTTGGAAAGCAAGGTGTATTTGTGAGAACAACCGAGGTAAAAGGACCTGTGGGAATCAAACCCATGGCCTAGCTCTTACAAGGCAGACGCGCTACCAACCAAGCTAAATGAGCTGCCTTTTTTTAATGGACATTAAGGATGATGGAGTTCATGCCTAGGGCATCATCAAAAAAACTCCCACTCTACAACCACATCACCCTGTATCTCCCAGAGCAAGCTACTAGACTTGTGCCTGACCCAAGAATAATTCTATAAGAACTTGAAACGTATGGTAGACCTGATATAAATGATAATGTACAGCCATACACTTAATATGGCATAGGTACATAGCTCTAGGTAACTACTGATTAATCCAGACTCACACAACCTTGATTCTTCCTATCAGAACAGAGACCAACCATGGACAAGGCTTACTTCTCGTGAGAAATATAAACATGCATTATGAATTTGAAAGGAAATTTATCAGCAACTTCTCAATGATTCAAGTGGTGAAAGGCCCTTGTGTCTTG
>NW_007423211.1:0-516 GCF_000475195.1 Diaphorina citri
GTTAGGTATCTGAGGTATCTCCAATCTGCAAACGACAACGGACGCTACTGTAAGTTACATAATATCAGAACTTTCTTTTGTCCATCAATTCCTCTGGTACAGCCTAAAGGCTAATTAATTGCCTGTTACATTAATCACCTTTATCAGTCGACAATAGTAAAACTATACAACTATATTAATAGCCAACGAACAAATGGATTCCTAAAATTACAATAGGTAATGATAAGCCTAGGTCACGTGACAATGTGCATAAGTACGTCGGATAGGATTGTCTGGATGGATATAGGATCATTATTTCTGGATGAGTATATAAGCTGTTCATGAAAAAGAGGGTATTGCGAGATCTTTGCTGATGCACTACCGTGAACTTGGATTTGTAACTTTATTCTTTGTGCTATGCCAAAGGCTTGTTTGAACTTTGGTGATTATCGCTGTCTCACATACAGTAAGCTTTTTGCTTATTATAGGTATATCTCAGAGCACAGCAGTGCGCGGAGCGGCACACCAAATTTTCCA
>NW_007423212.1:0-516 GCF_000475195.1 Diaphorina citri
ATTCTAAACTCTCCGCTACTCAAGCTTCGAACTCATCACTGAGCTTGGTGTACCCCACTACCTCTACACCTAACCCAATCTCTTCAGTCCTCCCTGGTTCTAGCACGTCTGGTATTCCAACTCTGTCAAGTAACATCGCTCACTCTCCTAGCACTTCTAACCATGATGCAGCTACTCATTCCCTGATAAACAAGCTCCAGTGTGAGCGCAATGCTCTCATCGACAAAGTGATGGAACTCACTCTCCAGCTGGAGCGGGAACGCCGCCAACCTCCAGCGTCTGTTACCCACACTCCCCCTACTGCTCCTGCTGTCTCCTCACGTCCTGTCGGGAATTGTTCTATGAAAATAGCGATATTTTCTGACAGCATGTGTAGAGGTGTGGCTGACATCATGCGCTCCCTACTGCCGCGGGTCAAGATCAATCATGAGAATTGTCAATTCTCCTATGATCAGATTCCAGCGGACTGCAAATAGTCTTGTCAATATCGATTTTTTTTCCACCACCATAAATAAT
>NW_007423213.1:0-516 GCF_000475195.1 Diaphorina citri
CTCGTTTCCGGTATTTTTTTGTGAAGAACAATGAATTAGAAAGTTGTTTGTATTTTTATTTCTTACATTTTATATATTCACACTTTTCTTCTAGGATGTACCGTTATCCCATAATGGTTGATCCCGTTTTTGGGATATGCTACTACTATAGGGAAATCCTTAAAAATTGTCCAATATATTGAAATAATATATTGAATTGTATGTTTTCAGGTATGCTGACTTGAAAAAATTGGTTATCTTGCCGATTTAAGAAGCTATAAGTATTACAGATGGACAAGATGGCGGCTAAATAATACGAATAAAATAATTTTCTATTCTTTTAATCCAGTTTAGGCCAAGCTGTACATAATTTTCGACATGTGGATGCGGTGCGGTGGTGGTACCGAATTTGCTGTTGAATACTGATATCAGGACAATTTTCAGTACCTGGTGTCGATCGATCGTGTCGACAAGGTAATTTATAGAGTCAGAGTGTGCAGGCTCGTATAGAACCTACCCAAACTTGACAAGACTAGA
>NW_007423214.1:0-516 GCF_000475195.1 Diaphorina citri
CCTTCCTTTCTCTCTCCCTCCCTTCATGCTATTTTCTCTCTCTTTTTATATTCTCTCTCTCTCTCTCTCTCTCTCTCTCTCTCTCTCTCTCTCTCTCTCTGTCTTTCTTTTCTTATTGTCTGGAAACATTTTCTTTATATTCTCCTTTTTTTCGGCGTGATATATTAAAAATATGACACTCAGGTTGAAGAAGAAGAAAAGAGAGAGAGAGAGGGGGGGGAAGCGGGATAGAGAGAGAGAGAGAGAGAGACAGACAAAATTAAAGGTGCTGTGGTGAATTTGTCATCTCCACTAATATTGGGAGTTTTGCCATCTCCACTAATATTGGGAGTTTTGACATCTCCACTAATATTGGGAGTTTTGGCATCTACACTAATATTGGGAGTTTTGACATCTCCACTAATATTGGGGGTTTTGACATTTCCGCTAATATTGGGGGTTTTGACATCTCCACTAATATTGGGAGTTTTGACATCTCCACTAATATTGGGAGTTTTGACATCTCCACTAATATTG
>NW_007423215.1:0-516 GCF_000475195.1 Diaphorina citri
CAAAAATTGACAATACTTTTATCTCCTACCTTCATGCATAGGAGCAAAACAACACAATAAAATAACATAATAGGTATCCTAGTATTGAACTCATGATAAACGTAATTACACCATGGAGGTGTCAAAAGTGTTCTATGGAATGGCTCTCAATAGTCTCAATGTTTTAAGAGTGATTAGACAGTTTGAAGCAATAGTGAGGTAATTATTCTTTGGATTTTTCGGGATTCGAACTATGTAAGTGGAATGTAATTCCGTGAAAACTACGAAATGAATATTTATTTTTAATAAATATGTATGTTAAATCTGAAGCCACAACCATGAAAGAGTTTTTACTCTAGGGCTTGTTTCGCTTTTCGGTACAAGTCCCCTTGCTACTACTGGAACTAAATATAATAATCCAATAGATAAATGACTGATTGATTCTGTGAATCTGTGGTGAAGGTTGATGGTTAAAGCTGATTAGGTTTACTGATGGTTCTAGGCAAGGTGATGTGTAAAACTGATAGATTTAATGCT
>NW_007423216.1:0-516 GCF_000475195.1 Diaphorina citri
ATATTTATGTCATGCATAATGCTCTACCTGTATTATGTCACAGGATATCAGAAACACTCTGACATATTGAATTTCCCTCAAGGAATTTTTCCATTTCCTTTTTAACATTTATATTTAGAATTTTCCGCCTTCTCTCTCTCTGTCCCTTCTATCTTTATCTCTAATAGCTCACTCTTTTTCTCACAACTTCCCTCTTCATTTTTCTCTCTTTCCTTTTCTGTCTCTTTCCTCTTTAACTCTCTCTCTCTCTTTTCCAGCCCTTTTCTCTTCCTCTTCCCTCCTTTCTCCTCTCTTTATCTCCTTCTGATGTCAATCGACAAGCACATTTCATTTCCAAACGTAGGAAAGAGGTTTGGTAAGTACAAAATGAGAAAGAGAGAGAGAAAAAGACAGAGAGAGAGAGAGAAAGGCAGAGAGAGCAGTGGCGTAGCGTCCATTTAAGGCGTGTATGGCGGCCATACACTCGAAATTTCACTCAAATACCCTTAAATATTGACTTTAAATAATTAATGTATT
>NW_007423217.1:0-516 GCF_000475195.1 Diaphorina citri
CACCCTGTATTACACGCTCTCTGATGTCGTGGGGCCGTGGGACGTAAATTTTTAGGTCTGCAATTAAAAACGTATCAAAAGAAAACAATTTGGCGTCCAACCAAAATACCTTGCCCGTAATAATTCGAATATGTAATGCCTTATGTAATAATATACGTAGCGCTCTTCCATCAAGGTATGAACACAATGGAGAAGGATGAGGAGGAAGAGGGGAAGGGAGATAAGAGAAGGGAATAGAAGAGAGGGGAGTGAACTTGAACTGTATAATCTTCACGGGGCCTACCTACTCAAAATTTCAATTTAAAAGTGGCAGTGATGATGTATGTATTTGTATCTAGATCAAACACACAAACAAACCAAGTCACTCTCACAAAATTGTCCATACCAAAGACGGCTCGAGTTCACGAATATACAAAATGTCTTAAAGACCTACCCCATTTAAAATATCTTAATAGACTTATAGTACAAAGAAGCATCAGTGGTAGCCACAAGCAATACAGTACCAAACGAGTTCCA
>NW_007423218.1:0-516 GCF_000475195.1 Diaphorina citri
AATTTTCTTTTCCTTTTTTACTCCACAATGGGACGCAATTAAATACATATTTATCGGTGTACCTTCTTTCTTCTTTGATTACGTAAGAACACTATTAAGAACGGGCTAATGACTATACTATTTATATTATACTGACTAGACGCGGCTGCAGGCATTTTACGTCTCGCTATAGGTATTTATTTATTCATATCGAAATTCCTATCTAGCTAGCTAATTTCAACTTTTACTCAAACATAACAGCTCTAACAAAAATATCGTCGTGGAATACTTTCACCAGTAATAGCACTAGGTACCTACCCCACCCGAACTGAACTTCGTAATTAGCTGCCAGCATGTGAGTCCGGTACTTACATACCTACCTTCTACCTATTAGCGTACTCTCTGCTCTGTTATTACGTGTAGGTACTTCAGTATTAATAGAACGTTGTATTAGAGGTGTTGTTTACACTTTTATCTCTTTATCACTAACAATAGGAAAAAATATTGATAATAGTCCGGTCATCTCCTTATTCGGTT
>NW_007423219.1:0-516 GCF_000475195.1 Diaphorina citri
GGGAGGGAGGGAGGGAGGGAGGGAGAGGGAGAGAGAGAGAGAGAGAGAGAGCGAGAGAGGGGGAGACAAAATTGACAATATGAAAATAGAAAGAGAGGGAGGGACAGAGATAAACGAAGAAAGAGATAAAAAAGAAAGAGAGAGAGAATTGACAAGATGATAAGAGAAAGAGAGGGAGGGACAGAGGTAAAGAAAGTAAGATAGAAAGAGAGATATATAGAAAGAAAGAGAGACACCTATAAAAAGAGAAAGAGAAAGAGAGAGAGAGAGAGAGAGAGAGAGAGAGAGAGGGGAGATTTCCAAGATGGTAAGAGATAAGAAAGAGAAATTTGTTGAGAGAAAGATACTATGAAGAATTGAAGATACATATGTAGATAATGTAGATATGTGAGAGCGAGAGCGAAAGAGAGAGAGAAAAGGGGAAAATAATTTACAAGATGATAATATAAGAAGAGGGAGGAACAGAGATAAAAAAAGAAAAGAATTGAGAGAGAGAGAGAGAGAGAGAGAGAGAGA
>NW_007423220.1:0-516 GCF_000475195.1 Diaphorina citri
ACGATATTATATTTTTCAACAAATATCAGTTCTTCCATACAATCAACCCACGCATTCCCTTATCTTACGTATGCGACTGTGCGTTCCCCCTTTTTTCCTGCGTTTTTCTCAATTTTCTTACAAATCGGTATCTGATTCTTCAATCGAAAATTGTTTTTCTTTTATTTATTAAAAAAGTGTACTTTTTCCTGCATTTTCATCATGACATTGAATGGAAAGTTTATTTATACTTAAATCATATTTCGTAAGGGGGGTGATGTAAACTTGCTTGTATCATCAGATACTTGTGACTTTGTGACATCTTCCCTAATACTAAAATATTTTAGTATATTTATTTCTTAAAATATATACTTATAAGTATTAAAAAGTAATTCTGGAATAACGAGTCTTCGAGAGGCGTAGAGACTATTACCATCTCTAATTTTTTGCCTTCATTGGCAACATCGTCATAGTGAGCCGACATTAGGGCCCTGAAGTAATGTCCAATATATCTGGTTCCAGGGCCCTAATGGGAAG
>NW_007423221.1:0-516 GCF_000475195.1 Diaphorina citri
CAAATTTCAGGTTCCCATCTTTAGCCATTCAAAAAATATTCAAGGGTCCCCGGACTTTTGAAACACTCTGTATACCTAGTACCTAGGCTCATCTGAGAATAGGTAGGTACGTAGCTGCTAAATGGGTTCTTCTGGCTCAAGTATTTTCATAAAACCTACCAGAATCCAATGTTCAATAAGCTTACTTCCATACTTCCCAGCAATAACTGAGTAGCTATTAGGTACTCTCCTCATCTTGTCAAAACATGGTTCGGCTTTTATTCAAATTTGATCAGATAGTAGGTAACACACAGTTCACGTTTCAAACTTCCCAAGATGTTTCAAACTTCCCAAGATGATTCAAGCTTACAATCCATTACAATACCTATGTTATCAATGAGTACAATATATTATTACCTAGGTTCATAGGTATACCTGTTTATGATTGATTGTCGATGTTTTTAGTGGTACTTACTACTTTTACAATCTATTCTATTAGTTATACTCATTAAATTAATTACAACCTGTCAAGTGATC
>NW_007423222.1:0-516 GCF_000475195.1 Diaphorina citri
GTCAACATATCCAGTTGTGATGGAGATCCATAAACGCTTGTCTAAATAAAAGTTACGCTTGTAACTTTGAGGAATCAGTACTGTGCTTTGAATCCCCAAAACAGGGAAACCATATTAGGTTAAATTTAAATAAATTAGGTAATTCCCTATCGTATTCATGTGCATCCTGGGTTTAAACCTTACCTACAAGTAGGTGTATTTTGTTTGAATATTTTAAAAACACTCTCAGAAAGGAAGGGAGAGAGAGACCTCCTGCAAATCTCTGTTCATTTTGTTTTAAGTCTAAAATTGGCATGTGGCACAATTTGTTACTTCCATTTGGATAATGTTTGTTCACATCTGTCCACAAGAAGATACAGAACACCACTTAGAGTATGTACCAGTGTGTCATTTATCCTTTTCATGATTATCTTTAGAGGTCACATCATATCCCTTATCTGGCGGGTTTCACCAATGACTTAATCTGAGATTCCGCTTACGGAAGATATTTTAAATGTCCAAAAAAGATTGCTTGCT
>NW_007423223.1:0-516 GCF_000475195.1 Diaphorina citri
ACTTTTGAATTGAAATCCCCCAAACAAAACTTCCTACCTAAAGTAAAATTACCGTCTAATGCGTCTTGTAAGTTTGAATAAAAAAGTTTCAAATCTTCTTCCGTAGAAGCAGAAGTTGGTGCGTATACCTGCAATAAATGAAATTTACTTTGAGGATTCTCATGAAAAATAGATTATTCAATCTAGTTAATAAAATGAATGAGACAGAAAATCTGATAACAAATCTTTTTTACTTTCCTTATTCTGCATTAGAATCGACTTTGTAGTTTCCGAGAAATTCGCGTTCAAAGTCCTGATTTTGAAGGACGCGTTTTAAAAAGGACATGTGGCAACACTCTCAAGTCACGTGATGCGATGACATAAAAATGACTTACTTGACTTATATCCTTGAATCCCTAGGGGGGACGTAGGGCCGCAACAAAGGAACGCCAACGGACACGATTTTGTGCCAGACCTTTAACCTCTCCCCAGGACTTTCCAGCTGCCGTAATCTCCTTCTCTATTGTCCGTCTCCAT
>NW_007423224.1:0-516 GCF_000475195.1 Diaphorina citri
AAACATAATCAACGTCTGTACACAAAACATAATCCACGCCGGACACTAGATGACTGGCCTACTTCCGAAGTCCAAGTTCTAATCTTCACCTGTAATCGGACTTGATTCTATTTAATCATCAGCGTCAGAATCATCACCACTATTATTGATCCATGTTTTTGCACGAATCTTCATAATCCTGAACTTGCTATGTTTTCCTAGTGACCCATGCTGCTCTCATTACATCCCAGCCAATCAGGTGAACGCAGAACATGATCATGTATTTTGCTGACTGCAACATTATTATCATTATGGTCATCATCAGCTTTACCAGCAACAAGTTTCCATGTTTCATGATCATCATAGAGCACGGAAATATTGAAGAATATGGGTGATTGGTAATCAATTGTGAATAGATTAAAAACGTTCTGATGATTGGTTTGACATTTTGACCGATGGTTTTAATAGCGGAAGGGAGAAACTTTTAAAAGATTCTCATGATGAATAGGTAAACCACGTCGTTTCAGTTCTTCCTGT
>NW_007423225.1:0-516 GCF_000475195.1 Diaphorina citri
CGGCAAATTCATAGTGCTAGACCTAGACCCAGCCACCTGGTACAACTTGCGAGTCACCGCTCATAACAATGCTGGCTTCTCTGTTGCTGAATACGAATATGCCACTCTCACCATAACCGGAGGTAAGACTAACATCACTGGCGGCAAACCAAACAGTACTGGAGGTAAATCAACCACTATTGAAGGTAAACCAAATGCTTCGCTTGTTACCGAGGGTAAACCATTACCCCTTGCATTGAATACGAACGATACAAGTTCTAATAAAGTTCTAGAACTAAACACTATTGGCGGCAAACCAAATGCTTCGCTTGTTACCGAGGGTAAACCATTACCCCTTGCATTGAATACGAACGATACAACTTCCAATAAAGTTCTAGAGCTAAACACTATTGGCGGTAAACCAAATGCTTCGCTTGTTACCGAAGGTAAACCATTACTCCTTGCATTGAATACGAACGATACAAGTTCTAATAAAGTTCTAGAACTAAACACTATTGGCGGCAAACCAAATGCTTC
>NW_007423226.1:0-516 GCF_000475195.1 Diaphorina citri
ATACGTAAAAACACTGCTAACACTTCAGGGTATTACAGAAACTTATTAAAATAATTCAATATATTACAGAAAAAAATTGATGAGATAAAATGTAAGAATTAAAAAAATTACTTACGAGGTCAAAAAAACAATTTCTGGTGCTCCTACTCCAGCCCCTTCCCCTAGCTCTGTAGAAAGCACATTGAGCAGTCGGTCTTGATTTTTCTTTCTTCCTATACGAGTTTCGGCAAGATCAAACATAACGTAGCTGAGTTATTCGCCCTGTCTGAACAAGCCCCACGTCCGAACACACCCCGGTCTCCCCTACAGTTCCCTCGAACAAACCTCTTGGGAGAGAGAGAGAGGGAGAGAGAGAGAGGGAGAGAGAGAGAGAGAGAAAACAGTTTTAACGAATGAACTTCTAAAGACTTATAGACATAAGTTTTCAATTAACATTTCAAAATTCTTCCTCTCTCTCTCTCTCTCCCTCTCTCTCTCTCTCTCTCTCTCTCTCTCTCTCTCTCTCTCTCTCTCTGT
>NW_007423227.1:0-516 GCF_000475195.1 Diaphorina citri
AGTTTTTGCCCGTTTTTTTTTTTTTTTTTTTTTTTTTTTCGTCCGCTAAGTAGCCGCAGTATGCAAGCACGCTTGCGGAGGAGCAGAAAGAAATTTACTCGAATTTACTAAAGAAAGGAGCTTTACTCGGGACATTTATATATAACTGCTAAGGTGTTTCGGGAGTTTTACTCATTAATTTCACACAGCCTAGGTAGGTTGAATGATAGACTAATTACCTAATAGCATATGTACACCAACAAATGAAAGACATGAGTATAGGAATGGTAGATAGTCTGAAACAAAACAAGATACCGTTAGTTAAAGGCATGGAAAAGGTTTGATCAGTTGATGTTCAAAGTTATAATGTAAATGCAGTTTCTTTGTGTTATTATATCACAACTTTGGTGCTCAATGCAGCATTGTAGGATTTTCCCAATATCTCAATAATCCTAAAACCCAATGTTTAGCTACCATGCTGGCACCGGTCGCTATGCGCATTTATATGTCATAGCTACTCATTTTCCTCACGAGGCT
>NW_007423228.1:0-516 GCF_000475195.1 Diaphorina citri
GGTGAGCGGATTTGTGTTTCTGCGGTTCTTTGCGCCGGCCATCCTGGGCCCAAGGTTGTTTGGCCTTACAACACAACAGATTGTAAGTATCTGCTATAATGTTGGTCTGATGATGATTATATTGAGGGGTGTCGAAAGCTCTCAGTATCTGCTATAATGTTGCTCTGATGATGATTATATTGAGGGGTGTCGAAAGCTCTCTCTCTCTTTTTTTTTTTTGAATTTCGGCCAAGAAGGGACCACGAAGCTTAACCCGACTTTTAACTTTTAGAGCTGTTTGCCCATACACTTAAGTCTCAGAGGGCCTTTGGTGTACGGTGTTGAGCTGAAATATAACCATACTAAAAGCAATTTTTTTCAAATCAACTTATTATCCACTTGAAATATTCGTAGGCATTCACTTAAGTCATAGAGAGGGCCTTTTAGGGCTGTTTGCCCACACACTAGTATAATATTATTGTATTTTCTGAAATGCTCCCCGAATATGTTTGCTCTGTTTTTGCTGCTCTGTACAGT
>NW_007423229.1:0-516 GCF_000475195.1 Diaphorina citri
TATCGTTGCCAAGTGTGCTGGCTTAATTAACATGCTTCTTATTATTCTGACAACATTTGACCTGTACTGACCTGAGATACATCGTGCATCATTATCATCAACATCATCTTGCTTTTATTGTGTTCTTTTTCTTTTATTTAGTTTAATTTTTTTTATTGCAATCTCGATTCACCTGGAATTGGCTTGGTCTGGCGTAAAAATGAAGTAGAACTCTGCCCGGTTCTAATTTCTAATCAGCAAAATCTCAGCATGCACAGCCTTGGTTGTAAAAGTTTGAAACTTCTCAAAGTAGTTACTGGATTTAGTTTAATTTTTTATTACAATCTCGATTCACCTGAAGTAGAATTCTGCCCGGCTCTAATTTCTAATCAGCAAAATCTCAGCGTGCACAGCCTTGGTTTTAAAAGTTTGAAACTTCTCAAAGTAGTTACTGGTTAAGTACGGAGGGAGCCCAGAATCTTAGGTTTTAGTGTCTCGTGAAACTACCTCATGTTAGGCGTCATGTGGTATAAAAAA
>NW_007423230.1:0-516 GCF_000475195.1 Diaphorina citri
GAGAGAGGGGGCATCTTATATGATTCTTATTATGTGCTCAATACACAGCTGTTTGCAATAAATACAAGTATTGTACCTTCCTATACTCAACATGATTGAGCTAACTCTTCAGACCTCTGCTTGTAAATTTCGAACTAGACCAATGGCCATGATCTGATTTTAAATTTGTTTTAGATTAAACTCTCATACTCATCATCATTGTCTAAAGCTCTAAAGGCATTGCCTTGTCGGTATAGCCACTGTTCACGGTGCATGCATTGCAATTTGATTGTTTGATTTAAAAGTTTGTAGAGACTAGAAAATCAGACTGCTTCATCCTAAATAAAGTTCAACTCGGACTGTGGCACCGGTCTCTATCTCTATTAGATTAGATTTCTGATTCCAATGAAAAGTTCTGACGTTGATCGATCGAATCACACAGAAACAAGTCTTTCTTTGATCCAGCAGGGTCGGCGTTGGTCATCATTCTCGTTGGGTCAGCACAAAACGACCTCCATAAAGCCTGATTCACACTAT
>NW_007423231.1:0-516 GCF_000475195.1 Diaphorina citri
TGGGTTGAATATTACCATGTTCTCTAAAAGGAATCCGTAGTAGTTCATAAGTGAAGTTGTAAAAGTTCATTTTTCATGTCCATAATTTAAAATAATTTCCATATACCTATGCATATTTTTTCCCGACGAAAATATGTAACAGATTACCTACACAGTTAGGGGCAGGATAGGAGAAACCTGTTCCGAGAACGAACCTTATCTGTTCAAGATAAAATCCGCCTCGCGCGGGAATCGAACCCGCAACCTTACCAGGCTGGTACTCCACCGAATGCACCTGTACAGACGCATTTTGTGTTGATATTCCAGAGTTTTGCTGTCTATTTACGTCCGCAATATGTACGCACTATGTTTCCGTCTATAAATAAACTGACGAGTCACAATTCATTTCTATGTGGAAATGTTTTTGGCGTAAACTACACACAGATACGGTTTTATAATGACTTGAGTTCTTTTTTTTCTTCTTCTTCTTCTTCTTCTTCTTCTTCTTCTTCTTCTTCTTCTTCTTCTTTCTCCTCT
>NW_007423232.1:0-516 GCF_000475195.1 Diaphorina citri
TACTTTTTCGTCTTCCTCTCCTCCTCTTCCTTATCTTCTTCTTCTTCTTCTTCTTCTTCTTCTTCTTCTTCTTCTTCTCCTACTTCTTCTTCTTCTTCTCCTCCTCCTCCCCCTCGTTCTTCTCTTCCTTCGCCCTTCTTCTAATCTTTTTTTCATTTTTCCTAGTTTTTTTTTCCTCTTTCATCCTCTTTTCTTTTCATTACTCTCTCCCCTTCCTTTCTTTAGAGATTTTCTTCCTATTATCATAGAGATAGGTACGTGCATCTCTGTATAGGTGTTAGCGTAAAACTTTGTCCTAGTGAATAAGTACTAAGCATCTAGCTATCTAGATATTAGACTTTAGTCTAGTTAGAGCAGGGGTTCTTAACCTTTTAGAATTGGCGGACCACTATTGATAAACCAAAAATCTCGCGGACCACTTGAGATTATGTATGTATAATATGTATATGCAATCAATTGTACATTGTACACGCTATGTGACAATGGGTATGTATTAGAGGACCTATATCTACCTGT
>NW_007423233.1:0-516 GCF_000475195.1 Diaphorina citri
TAATCAAATAATGTTTGCTCCTCTTGAGCTATTTTCGCTAAAGTTTTAAACGAGGAGGATTCAGCTCAAGGTTTATTGAGCTTGTGAAAGAATATTGTTAGATGAAATAAAATGAATAAAAAGTGTAGTTCCCCGCTTGATACACCACGATAAATTTCCTGATAACTTGGACTCAAACCACCAACCTCCAGATCCGAGGTCCACCGCTCTAACCACTACACAGAGGTGTTTGAGAACTCGTATGATTGAAATATCAAAGTTTAGGAAGTGCTGTGCTATCACATTGCTAAATCGCTATCTACCTGCAGGATCACTACCTAGATCTGATTGTAAGCAGTCTTGTTGAGGGTGATTGTAGATTGGTATCAGGATGATGTTATGACTTTATGCTGATTGCTTATTGTCTGGATACAATTACGTCAATTGGTAAACACAATCTCAAATGAGCAGAAGTTACTGCACCGTTTCGTGTGAATCTTGAAGTTTAAACTCCTCTTCAGATGTTGCCCCTGAATA
>NW_007423234.1:0-516 GCF_000475195.1 Diaphorina citri
ACATATACAATATTGAATATTATGGGCACTTCTTTATTAATTTTATGTGGTGTTGTAATAATTTGTATGATAATGATAAGGAGTATCTTTTATATATCGACAAATAGTAGCTCTATATCGTAGGATTTGCTAGGGATTTGGATGCTAATATCCATGAAATTGATTCTTTGATCATTTTGTTTTGAGTTTTCGAAACTTCTTGTTAGTGTTGATTTTAGATACCTCTTTATTGAGCTTTGGAATATTTATAGAGAAGTAAGAGTTTCTTTAATGTTGTCTAATTCATATCCATCACTGATTTCAAATTCAATCTCGAGATTAATATAGGTATTTAATATTAATTGCTTTCTGCCGAATTCAAGTCAAACGATTTTAGCTCTTTACCGATGGTCGATTTAAGTACCTTCAAATAATTAGATATAATTAATTCGATAGGCGTATTTTTCTTGCGAAATCTCGCCCTGAGGTGGCGGCTTATCCACTAATATTGCCATTAGCAGTCTCTTTATCTGAAGA
>NW_007423235.1:0-516 GCF_000475195.1 Diaphorina citri
TGACGTACTTCTTTCTACAGACGTACCTAGTGGTACCATATTACCGTAACTATAGGATGTATTAAAAGCTACAAGTCTGCTTGAAGTCTGCATTGTTATACGGCTTCACAAGACTACAAACCCATTGAATACCATTCCTAGGCCGGCTAAGTACGTTTCAGTTCACCTATTCACGGGGGCGTACAAGTAATTGGAGATTATGCCAACAGACAGCCATTTAACCTCAGACAGTCTGACCGTGAGTGGTTGGCCTGAATGTCAAGTCACCGAAGATACGGCAGAGCGGGGCATCCACACTGGTGCAATATGCTTAGAGGAAAGATCTGTTCACAGTCATGGTCTTTCCGCACGTCAGTTCTCAGTTGCATTTAATTAATTTTGAACGAAACGCATTCTTTCGGCACACCCTGACTCTATACCTGCACGTCTATTCACAGTTCCCAAGTATATCATTAGAGCTCCCGGATGGCTGAAACAAGTTTTAAGTATCTTCTTCGGCTTTTTACTTTCCTTATG
>NW_007423236.1:0-516 GCF_000475195.1 Diaphorina citri
ATTTTTTGATAGAAAGAAATGGATTTTCATTGTTATTTCAAGCATGAGTGAATTCCGCATATTTCTGTCGGTGTATTCTGCCATAAAATATTCGAATGAAATTTGAGTTTATTTCCTACATTGTTTTTCAACATATAGGTATGAAATAGGTTCACATTTGAGCTTAGTGATTGGATTTGGATCGCTTTTCCACGTATTGGTTTCAAGTGGTTCGATAATCTGTGGAAAGCAGTCGGAAAAAGACCATCGGTGACCAATTAGGGGAAAAAATTTTCGTAATTAGTTAACTTCCAAACTACCGGTGTGGTGTTGGAAGAGCAGATATACATAGCTGTTGAAAGTTGTCCAGTCAATTATCACTATGATGAGTTAATGAGTGTTTAATATTATTAGGTATGTACTATTATTTCTAGCAATTTTATTTAACATCCTCTTCTTAGATGCGTAACAACATAACATCTACTCATCCTTCGACAAAATAACATCCCCCGACCATTTCGGAAAAGACAAACAATA
>NW_007423237.1:0-516 GCF_000475195.1 Diaphorina citri
TAGAGAACGTAGGATTATGATTATGAGTAGCCTATCACTTAGTATTGGGTATCGGATATCCATTGAACATTTTGATTGGATGTGAAATCCTTGTCCCATAGAGATAGAACGTCAACTATTACGCACGAATATCTTGTCTAGTGAAACATGACTAAAGTGACCGAACTCATTAACACCTCCTCTTCCATTTATTAATTGATTTTCCATATGGGAAGAAAAGATTAGAATGGAATAGCCTTGTTTGTACTGAAAGCATAGGACTGAAAAGTCCTATTACCCTACCAGTCTAAACGCAGATCAAGACAATGTGTTAGGACACAAATATCAAACATATGTCTGTCTTTTGTTATATACTCCATTCCAGGTTCCAGAAGAGCAGAATGTTCATGGTTCAAGTTCTCCCTCGGAAAGTTACTTCCAAGAACCACTTGCATTTTCCTATTGAAATCTTCAATGGAATTGGGTCAGTTTCGTTTTCGTAGAAAGTTAGATGACAGGATGGCTTCACGAAAAAAA
>NW_007423238.1:0-516 GCF_000475195.1 Diaphorina citri
CATGGATCCATTAATGTACCTTTCATTATACATATGTATTTTGCTATGTACCTTCCATTATACATATATGTATTTTGCCTACGTACCTATCTCATATTGAGGACAGCATGCTGGGATACCTCACTCGTATTGTGTGATATATTGTGGGAAATTTCTTTTGATATAGGATCACATAGGTGGCGTTGTAATTTTGTTTGTTAGGCACTCAAGTCACCTGGTATTCAGGTGTTTGGATTTAAGGCCGAGCTTACGCGTTACGCTAGGGATGTGTTAGCCCCCGGGTCAACTGCCATTATGTTAACACGGGGACGCGGGGGCCAAGTTTACATTGCTATAGCTTCTTAACTCTGGATTAGTTACGAATGTTTAACGGAGTAGAATCTTGAATGGAATGACTCTCCTTCTCCTTTCGTCCTATTTTTCTCTCTCCCCCTCCCATCGTAACCTCATTTATTATCTTTCTCTCTATTCGCCCTATATCTCTCTCTTTTCTCTATCCTCTTTTTCTCCTCTCAC
>NW_007423239.1:0-516 GCF_000475195.1 Diaphorina citri
AATTTTCATTAAAAAATGTAGATACTTCCTAGTTTCCTAGTGGTACACACAAACCATACGCTATCATCCCCACCTATTAATTTTAAATATTGAGCTGGCTTTAAAAACAGGGTGGTACTACGCTCTTATTCGCGTCAACAGCAGAATATCGGTTGTCGGTAGGGCCATCGTTTTCGATTTTTTGTCAAATTCCATTCGAGATTTATTGTTTCGGCAAATACCTAGGTAAAAAGGTACGTAAAGCCCGAGATATTCAATTTTTATTATTATTATTTCTGGAAGACCCTGTAGATATTAAAAAAAACATCAATTTTTTTCTCCATTTTATAATATCAAATATGTTTGTATTTTATTTAGCCTTTTCTTTTTAATTTATTTTTTATGAATAGATTTATTTCAAAAAGGGTACAAGATGCTAACATGTCATTAGCCCCACAGAAATTTCGGAAATCGGTACCTACCCCTAGTTGAAACCACCCGGTATGTAATATACATAACATAAATGTTATAATTAAA
>NW_007423240.1:0-516 GCF_000475195.1 Diaphorina citri
TTATGTGGCGTATGGTACAGGTGGGCCAATAAATGGTACGTTTTTTAGGTGGGCGAATAAATGGTACACTTACCCTAAGTAGAGATTGATTAGCGCTGGAAATTGTTAGCGCGTGTGACTTATCTAAACAAGATCAACCTGAGCTCTCCTCACAGGCCTGGCCGGTTGAGTTCAGTCCAGATGGTAGCCTTTAAGAGCCCTGGGGTACATGCAACGATTTTTCTCAAGAGCAGATCGTACGATTAGATCGAAAATAATTCTCAAAGATTTCCCTGGTACTGAAATTATTTTGGGTCAACCTCTTCTTTCTGGAGTCTGGATCGGAGGTCCCGGTTTATCGTCACCAAAGAGGCACCAGAGACGGCAGAACACATCATGTGCGAATGTGGTGTAGATTCTCACAAACGACTGCTATACTTCTCGAGGATGATCACACCTAAAGAAGTCAAAGAAATCAGTCCTAAAAAAACCCTGGTTTTCGTATAAAGTCTAGGGCTCTTCTAGATAACCAAAGGG
>NW_007423241.1:0-516 GCF_000475195.1 Diaphorina citri
ATTAGTTAATTACCGCGAAATTCCCATTGAGTTAAAGCCTACCTTCAGGATGGCTCTCATGGTTTCAGTTATGTT
Source organism: Diaphorina citri (assembly GCF_000475195.1). NCBI lineage: Eukaryota > Metazoa > Arthropoda > Insecta > Hemiptera > Psyllidae > Diaphorina > Diaphorina citri. The sequence continues at coordinate 76 of NW_007423241.1, forward strand.
GGAGCTTTCAACTCATACCCACAAAAAGCTTTGGCTAGATCTGTTGAGCTATCTCTTCAAAAAGTTTGGAACAGTCCATGTAGAGTAGCATCCTATTCTCGAATGTTTCAAGCTTAACGACAGATTTATGCTTAGGACTAATGAAAGAATTAAGTGATTAAAAATTTGAAACACAACTTGAACTAATGTTTCCACTAATCACCACGGATACAGGGTGACACCAATATGACCAGAGAAGCAACTTCAAAACCCCTCAAGATACTTGAAGATGGCTTCAGGATAGTACTTTTAGATAGCATTTTTGAAAACACTTCCTAGAAGCCCTTTTTTTTCTCTCTCTCTAAGTTTCTTGAAATTTTACACATTTAAACACCTTTACTCATTACCTTTCCCTTCTAAAATGTTCTGTTCTTCTTGCGTCACCCCGTCTCGTCGATTGGT
>NW_007423242.1:0-516 GCF_000475195.1 Diaphorina citri
AGAAGAAGAAGAAGAAGAAGAAGAAGAAGAAGAAGAAGAAGAAGAAAGAAAAAGAGGAGCATTAGAGAAAAGAAAGCACAAGCGTTTTTTAGTTTTTCTTTGATAAAACAATAGTAGGTATACCTACCTACTATTATTCCTGCTGTTCGCTATTCTTTTTCTTCTTTCTTCTCCTATTCCTCATTATTCCTGCTGTTCGCTGTTCTTTTTCTTCTTTCTTCTCCTATTCCTCATTATTCCTGCTGTTCGCTGTTCTTTTTCTTCTCCTCTTCCTCTTATTTCCTGTTCACTTCCTCCCCCCATTCATTTTCTTCCATTTCGACCTCTTCCTTTTCCTCTTTTTCCCTTCCTTCTTCCTCCTCTTCTTCTCTTCCCATTCTTCTTTTTCTTCTCTCCCTACTCCCTCCTCACTTTCCTCCTCCTCCTCCTTTTCCACCTCCCCCCCCCCTCGAGTTTTGCACGGTACCCTACGTTGTAATAATATTTTCTACTTTTCCACAAGTTTACTTTAATGTT
>NW_007423243.1:0-516 GCF_000475195.1 Diaphorina citri
CTGAGAGAATTGAACCTGAACGACCTGTGACGGTGCCTGATATACAGATCAGTAATGTGGATGGCGATGGAAGCAGTGGTGTGGAGGGGAGAAGGGATGGTGGTTGTTCCGGGGGACGGAATTGTCCCGGAGTTGAGAGACCAATAGGTAAGAATTGTTGAAGGTATGCCAGTTCACTTTAGACTTTGTCTCGCAATATCACTCTCTACAGAGTCTACCAATTCATAGAGTGCTCTTTGACCTGTGTAAACTACTTTACGAACTTGGTAGACTCCGGAGAGAGTGTTCTCGTCAGACCAAGTCTAGCGAAAAAGTCTACAGTGAATCGGCACCTTTAGAAGTTTGATTTTGAAGATTGAAGACATAAGACTTAGCCATCAGTCACCGCCTATAACAAGTTGACTATCAGCTCCTGACGGATCATTGACGTTAGGCAACGTTGTACGTGGTTGTCATTTGAACGGGTGACCACGTGCTGCTATTTAGAGATAGAGTCGGTCTCATAAGGAGCTGGTG
>NW_007423244.1:0-516 GCF_000475195.1 Diaphorina citri
ATTTGATCGTTCGGACAAAAGGAGATGTGAGGTTGAGATATAAACATGCCACCGGGTAGCCGCGGCTCTTGATATTCAGATTGGAAAACAGAACTCTCAATTTCACCCTAAAGGGCCGTCGACACTTGTCCAACCGACAGGACTGATATGGAATACCGATATTTCGCACGAAGTGTGATAGAATTTCAAACCGTCAAACACCGAAAAACGACAGAAAACTCAAATCAAAGTAGAGTATTTTCAAAGGTTGGGAAAATACTCTAGTCTGATGGTTTGAAAGGGGGTTGGTCGGTGGCATGAAGGCCTAGCTTAAATTAACCTTAAATAGGTCTTAATACACAATAGGTACTAACACTATATTCAGGCAGGATAACCAAGTTACAAGTTACGAAATTCTACTCTAAATTCGTCTCAACTTGAGCAAAAGAGTCCGAGTAGGTGAGGTCCACAGTTCACAGAACTACTAGTAACAAGGGTGCACAAATGATCATACAATTGAAACAAAAGAAAATTGTC
>NW_007423245.1:0-516 GCF_000475195.1 Diaphorina citri
GTTAACGGCTGGCTTTTCCTAAACAAAGGAACAAATATGACAAGAGCACACAATAGAAGAACGAAGAAGAACGATACTTAAATATGTAAGCACTGTATGGGTAGATACTAGGTACATAATAATAATGACAATGGTAATGATGATAATCATGATAATAATGTTCGAAGAATATACTAAATATGTAAGCATTATGGGTAGATACTAGTTACGTAATAATAATGATAATGAAAATGATAATGGTAATGAATGATAATGATAATAATCATGATAATGTTCTGAAGGGTCCGCAGATGTCGTTTTCTTCATCTATCATATTAAAAACTAAACGATCTTAATTACACCCCAAGTAATTAGTATGGCGGCAACAAGACAGACATGAGAGCGAGAGAGACAAAGAGGGAAACAAAAATAGGAGGGAAGGACAGGAAGAAGAGAGAGGAGAGAGAGTAGGGCTTGAAGGAGGAGGGAGACAGAGATGGCGGGAATATAACACAAGAGAAACGGGAGAGAGACAAA
>NW_007423246.1:0-516 GCF_000475195.1 Diaphorina citri
GCCCGAACCTTAATGGGTGTCCGACTGGGTAACCGTCAGAAGGAGAGAAAGGGTCAAAAAGAAGATAAAGAGGAGAAGAAGATGCAGAAGAAAAAAGTTGCAGAAGGAGAAGAAGTAGAATGAAGAAATTGCAGAAGAAGAAAAAGAAGAAGGAGAAGGAGGATAAGGAGAAGAAGAAGAAGAAGAAGAAGAAGAAGAAGGAGAAGAACGAGAAGTAGAAGAAGAAGGAGAAGAAGAAGGAGGAGAAGAAGAAGGAGGAGAAGAAGAAGAAGGAGAAGGAGAAGAAGAAGAAGAAGGAGAAGAAGAAGAAGCAGAAGGAAGAGGGGAGAAGGAGAATAAAAAGACGGAGGAGGAGAAGAAGGAGGAAGAGCAAGGGATTAAGAAGGTGGAGAGTAACAAAATAGGAGGAATCGAAGGAGGAGGAGGAGGAGAAGAAGAAAGGAAAAAACTACCATAATCCCCCAATCCTTCCTACATCGTGAGAACTTGCCAATGTCACTGATTCTGGTTTCAAGT
>NW_007423247.1:0-516 GCF_000475195.1 Diaphorina citri
GAAGAAAGAGATGGAAAAGGTGCGATAATTCTATGGGCACGTAGCGGTGTGTAGCTTTTATTTAGGAGAGACACAAATAATGAGGAGAAGGAGGAGGAGAAGAAGGAGAGAAAGAAAACGGAGGAGGAGAAGGAGAAGAAGGAGGAGCAGAATAAGAAGAGAAAGAAAGGGAGGAGGGATAGGAAGAGAGACCTAACAAGAGAGGGAGGAATCAGGGAGAGAAAAGACGAAAAGGGTAGGAAAGAGGAACTGGGAGGGACATGTTTTAAATTTAGTTTCCACTCAGTCTTCTTTTTAAAAACCCCCATAGCCCAAAAATACCATTTTACCATTTGCATTTATGTAATGTACTCGTAAGTTGTACCTCTACCCAGTTTATTACATACCTACTAGCTTTTAAGTAGGATTTTTTCGTTCTTTAAGAAATAAATAAGTACGGATGTGGAATATAAAAGTCCTAAAGTGTATTTTTTTTTTCATACAAATATGAAAAAAAAATAATAATAATAATAATTT
>NW_007423248.1:0-516 GCF_000475195.1 Diaphorina citri
CATGTGTGTGGTGAGAGACAATAGAAAGTCAAACTCATTTCTCATTTCACAGGTTCTTAGCAAGTTCAATGATCGAAACAGATTCATCTGCAGATATTCACAGAATTGCTCTGCACGTGTCTTCAGCAACATTAATTAGTATTCTTAATCTGCATAATGGTCGGAATATAAAACTGAAAACTTCACGCATTTTTGCATAATGGTCGGAATATTCAACATTTTTATACAACATTTTTACTTTTCAATATTCAACATTTATTTTCATTCAATATTCAACATTTACTTTCATTCAATATTCAACGTTTATTTTCATTCAATATTCAACATTTGGGCCCTTCGCACCTTGGAATTGTAGTCGTCTGAAAAACATAATAGATAGAAGGGTATGGAGGAGTAGAATAAAGGAGGCTAATGCCGAGCCCAAATAAAATTGGGAAAAGGTGTTGTAAAAGGAGAAGAGTCGCCTGAAAAACCAAATCTATGAAAATGATAGAGTCTCCATCATTTTTTTTTTTT
>NW_007423249.1:0-516 GCF_000475195.1 Diaphorina citri
CACTAGCTATTTTCTCTCAAGTGCTTTTGAAGTTTTGCGAAAACAATTTCCTGCCGCGATATTCATCAGCACTTTTCTCGTATTCTACTTCTTCTCCTTCTACTTTTTCTTCCTCCTCCTCTTCTTCTTATTTTTTTTATTCTTCCTCTTTTACTTCTTCATCTGCCTCTCCTTCTTCTTTCTTATTCTAATTCTCCATTCCTTATTCGCGAAACCCACAGGTAAAACTCGTATGCATGAATACATGCACGTGCAAAAAAAATAGGAACGCAGCTTTGGAACTTTTTCAACGTCAAGCGCTTTTAAGGCAGTGAAGGAATGGAAATGAAAATTGTCCCATTACTTTGCACCCGAGTATAGGAAAAAGTAAATAAATAATGAAATATTCATAAGGAAATCTGCATTCTACCAAGAGTACCGGGTTTAGTAGATGCTTTAGATGGTTTGTTTATCAAAGTTCAGCTTTTTATTCCCACGGAATAACAGAAGTACCTTCGCGGGTAGATAACTGAAGGC
>NW_007423250.1:0-516 GCF_000475195.1 Diaphorina citri
AAATTCCACTTATTATTATTCAAATGCAAACGCAAACAACTTGCCTCTGTATTTAAAAATAACAAATAACAGGTACTTACCTACTTTCCGTGACCGGACCATCAAAATGCCAATCAAATGATGTTTTCCCAATGGGATGCCATTCTCGTTGCTTCCTCATTTACTAACCTTACATATCTTATTACATTAGTTTTTGTTTTCTTTTTTACTTCTTTTGCTCTAGAATATGTTCACATTTTGTCTCATTCTTTGCTGCTTTTTTATTATTATTTTTTTTTTACTGTATATACCTACTGATGTATGTTAACAACCCAATGTGTTGAAACATGAAAATAAACTTTGATACTTTGATCTTCGGTGTTGCATGCTATTGGTAGGTTGGGACAGGTTAGCAAATGATCCATAAAATAACAGGTATACAAAGGACAGATATGGGGTCTAAAGAAATAACTAGAATTTAGAAGTAAAGACTAAAGAAATAACTAGAATTTAGAAGTAAAGACTAAAGAAATAACT
>NW_007423251.1:0-516 GCF_000475195.1 Diaphorina citri
CCGAGCTTTTTCCCAGAGAAAAGTTCGTTTTCCAAATGTAAATACGTTGCGACAAAACAAAGGTCATCTTGTGTGTAGGAAGCTAGGGGGATTGAATATCCTGCCTGGGGTTTTCTGTAATGTATGAGTGACCTTTGAAGTTTTAACTCAGTCGGAATTCAGGGGGCAGAAACTCGGAAAATCTATCTCAGTTTGGGGATTTTCATTTATTCGCACGCTAAGCAACAAGGCCATGTGTGGGTTTGGGGATTTAAAATAGAGCTTTCACAACTTGGAACTTCCGACCCTGCCATCTATATCAGTTTGGGGATTTTCATTTATTCGCACGCTAAGCAACAAGGCCATGTGTGGCTTTGGGGATTTAAAATAGAGCTTTCACAACTTGGAACTTCCGACCCTGCTGCCAGCTTGATGGTTAGCTATAGGAGGGTAAAGCGTCTACCTTGTAAATGCTAGGTCGGGGGTTCGATTCCCGTCCTGGTGGCCAGGGGTGGATTTTATCCTAAACAGATAAGG
>NW_007423252.1:0-516 GCF_000475195.1 Diaphorina citri
ACAAAGTGAGTTTAAACTCCGTTTAAGTTTTAATCTGGGTTTAAGCTTTCTTAGTAGTTATACAGTGACGTTCAAACTGTATCAAACAAAATGCAGAGTATTGCAGAGACGCTGAATCTGTATCGAATCGAACTAATCTCAGGAAGTAGCTGAAATATTGAAATGTTCGACTGACTGATTAGGAGATGACTCAGGTTACTGATTCCTAGAGGATTAGGCCATAATTCATACTGATTAGACCATAGTGAATTCTGTCAATCCGACACATCTCATCTGATGTGCGAACATGATCATATTCCTGATAATATTCACCAATATGTGCGATCATGATGGATATACATAGAGATAATATTCATAGGAGCGATCATCCATACGCGAACATCTGGAAGACCAGGCACCTAATTGAACATTGCCTGCCTTGTAAGAACGGCAATCGATAACTCCGGCCAAGAAGATTATCTCCACCGTACAGTGGCGTGGCGTGAGATTTTCAAAAGGGGAAGCTATAAACCCATA
>NW_007423253.1:0-516 GCF_000475195.1 Diaphorina citri
AGAAACTTCATAGTAGGTATTAGGGGATACTCTCACACAGATATGAACCTCTTCCAGTCACCATTGGAATTTGGGGCTTTGGCCAAATGCCTATGCTTTTCGGTGAGAAAATTTGATTCCTACGAAAAATGAAAACGGTGAAAATAAGAGTAGGTAAGTCTTCAATTTGAATTCTCCATCAGAAAATAGTTAAAACAATTGAAACGCCACCTAAGGTTTACCATAATGAAATTAGAAATATGATTTTTTGCTCCTCGTTTCCATTTTTTCAATGTGCCCAAAATTCCTTTGGAAAAAAAGGACGTTTAAGAATTGTGTCTCAAGATTTTCAAGATTATATACAAAGAACTCGTATACTTTCCAAAGGAGAACACAACATTAGGGGCAATTTTATTATTGAAGAAAAATGCTGAAATGCATTATCTTACATGCTGGATGTTTTTTACTCTTTTTCATTTTCCCCCAAGGGTACTGAACGGATAGGTTATGAAAGAGAATGGGAGAAGGAGTGAAGGA
>NW_007423254.1:0-516 GCF_000475195.1 Diaphorina citri
GGAAGCATTGCAAAACCAGGAGGAGGTGTCTCATCTCATGCGAGCACTAGTGTTGGGGAGGTACACCGAATAAAATCTTGTACAGACCATGGGCTAAAAATCAGTTTTTTGGAATCAGGGGACTCCAAAACGGATTTTTTTTTCCCACGGATATTTTCCTTATTTTGAAAATTTGTACCGATTGCAATACTTTCTCATTACTAGTTTAGTTTCGCTATAACTGTAGTAATAGAGCGTAAAAATAAGACATTTATGTCCACAAAATGGGGTGCGATTGCCCTACATTCTGGACTCTACAGCTCTACACAAGAGTTCTGTTAGAAAAGACCCCTCATTCCAATGTGTTGCTTTTCCTTATTTAGACTGCCTGACTGCAGGGGTAAAGGGACTTTTCAGTCTCATCCTAGCAGTAAAAAAATGAGGTATAAGTATTTTATTCTATTTCAATGTGTTGCAATTTGGTAATTTGCAATATAACAGGTGAACCTCTAGTAACCATGAATAGTCGACCTTGCA
>NW_007423255.1:0-515 GCF_000475195.1 Diaphorina citri
CGCGTTTCTATCTCCTATTCTGGCTTTGGTACCGATTGCACATCTACCCTGCAATGCCATCTCATCACTTGCACATTTAATCCCCTCTATTGATGTTGTGTATGACTCGATAGCTTGAGAATATACTATGTACGAGTAAGCATGATTAGATGCCTTATCTGAAACGATAAAGGTAACAAATTGATACCAGACAAGATAGATTATTTTTACCATAATGTTCATCGACCATTTCTATGGATTGTCGATTCTTTGTTGGGTGGAAGAGCTCACGAAGTCTTGAAAAAAAAACACTCATTCGGAAAAAAAAGCTAATGAGTCTCACGACAAATGGGAACAGGCTCATAGACTATTGATAAAGTACATATGTGAGAAAGAAAGCCAATAGAATGAAAGAAAGTGAGAAAAAGAGCTATATCCAAGAAAAGATTTTCGGTTAATTAATTACCTTCTGGATGAGTGTGAGGCTGGGTGGGTCCGCCACTGTTGACATAATAATCCACCGTACCACTAGCCCA
>NW_007423256.1:0-515 GCF_000475195.1 Diaphorina citri
TAGTGGAGATGCCAAAACTACCAAATTCATTAGTGGAGACTCCAAAACTACCGAATTCATTAGTGGAGATGCCAAAACTACCAAATTCATTAGTGGAGACTCCAAAACTACCGAATTCATTAGTGGATATGCCAAAACCACCAAATTCACGATTGAAAATGCCAAAACTACTTTATTCATTCGTGGAGATGCCAAAACTACCGAATTCATTAGTGGAGATGCCAAAACCACAAAATTCACGATTGAAAATGCCAAAACTACTTAATTTATTAGTGGAGATGCCAAAACTACTTAATTAATGAGTGCAGATGCCAAAAATTATTAATACCAAAACTACAAATGTCACTAGCTGAGAACAAACCCACCAAAATCATAAATCATACAATACCATAAATTTAATATTCTACGGTCTCAGCCCCCCTAATCTCACCCCCTCACCACTGCTCTCCGCTGGACACACCCTTGAACTTGTGTCTAGTCCAATGAGAATAATGATAATAATAAACAACATGTGA
>NW_007423257.1:0-515 GCF_000475195.1 Diaphorina citri
TGGGCACTTGATTGATTTTGGGAGGAACGACTTGGCGGGGTCTTTTTTATGCCACGAAGTGGTATTTTTTGGGGGTTCCTATGTTTGTGTTACTTTCAGGGAATTTTGCTGTAAACCGTTCACTTTTTGATTTGTGTCTATTGGTTCCAAGCAGCCAGAAGTTTAAAGACAATACCCGTGAAGCTTGAATAACATAAACACTTGAATAACAATCTATGACACATTGTCTTGTAAGCGTTGAGTGAACACTCCTAGATAACAGAATGCTATACCTTTTTACTTTCTATTACTACAGTATAGCGGAGCTATACTAGTAATGAAAGTATTGCAATCGGTCCAAATTTTCAAAATCAGGAAATGGTTGGAAATATCCGTTTTGGGATCCCCTGATGTCAAAAAAGTGATTTTTAGCCCATGGTCTGTACGTGTGTATGTACGTATGTATGTATGTACGTACGTACGTATGTATGTGTGTACCACAGGTTTAAATGGGAAAATGGGAAAAGGTGGTATAC
>NW_007423258.1:0-515 GCF_000475195.1 Diaphorina citri
TTGGCAACAAAAAGCAACAGTGAGGACAGAAAACCGAGAGACAGAAGAGGTTAAAATCAAACGTGGAGTTAGGCAAGGTTGTGTCTTGTCTCCGTTACTCTTTAATCTATACTCAGAAGAGTTATTTAACGAGGCCTTAGAAGACAGTAACGAAGGCATCAGTATCAATGGCACAATCATCAATAACATCAGATATGCAGATGATACTGTTATTCTTGCATCAAATATAAATGATCTCCAAAGCATCTTGAACAAAGTAGTAAGAAGTTGTGAAAAATTTGGATTAAATATTAATACCAAGAAAACAAAGTACATGGTAATAAGTAAAGAAAACCAGAGTAATACAAATCTATTGATGAAAGGTCAACAACTGGAAAAAGTAGACAAAATCAAGTATTTAGGATGCAACTTGAACTCAGATTGGGAACCTTCCAGAGAAATAAAGAGTCGAATTGAACAAGCACGAGCAACATTCACCAGAATGCAAAATATATTCAAATCACACAACCTTAGTA
>NW_007423259.1:0-515 GCF_000475195.1 Diaphorina citri
CTCCCTCTATCAAACCTCTTTGAATTTGAATTTAAACTATTTATTTCCAGCCTAGTTAGCTTAGTTGGTAGTGCATCTCCCTTGTAAGCGCTAGGTTCGATTCCCGCCCCGGGGCGGATTTTATCCTAAATGGATAATGTTCGTTCTCGGAACGACTGGCTTTCTCCTATCCTGTCTTCCTTCTCTCTTGGATTTTGGGACATAAAACCTTGACATTTACAGCTCCCTCTATCAAACCTCTTTAATAATAATAATCTTTGAATTTGAATTTAAACTATTTATTTCGATCTCGGGACGATGAGACCTCGATTGATTAGAATACAAGGTCTATTCCAGTCCCCTCCTTGACCGTTCTCTCCTCTTGTGTTCCAGGGCTGTACATGCGGGACTACTACGTCCTCGACACCGCCATTAGTGCAGGCATACCCGTTGCCACAGTAACAGGAGGTGGCTATTGTGCAGACATAGATCAGCTAGCCCAGAGACAGACTATAATACATCGCGCTGCCACGCAT
>NW_007423260.1:0-515 GCF_000475195.1 Diaphorina citri
TTTCCACAAGTTTGGCCATGCCTCGGGATGAACTAGCGGGATTCCGGAGCGAAGCGACGGAATTCAGCTAGTAATATGAATATGTACCTACAGCAGACATGGAAAAGAGATTTCTAGGAAAATCTGAAATCATGGTAAAGCTGTCAGTTGACTGCTGGCGAGCTGGAATTGATAAAAGGCCTAGAAATGTGTCCAGAAAATCCAGATTTAAATAGAATCAGTAGAAAGACTTGATTTCTTTTTTCAAGGCAATCGTAGATAAAAATAACAAAGGATAAAGGAGAGGTAGTGAAGTCCTTAAACTTAAACCTAAAAAAAAAGTAAAAAAGGCTTCTACAGCAACCATCTGCTAAAATAACAATTTCATAACAAAACAAACTAACAAAGAAAGGAATGAAAATATAAAATCCAAAGGATTAAACAGGACAGAATATCAACAGCTGATCCTCTGATACCTGCCTGAAAAATATTATCACATCTCAGCTGCTGAAAAAAATGTAAACAAACCGTCCATC
>NW_007423261.1:0-515 GCF_000475195.1 Diaphorina citri
CGGTTGTCTTTCTCCTATCCTATCTTTCTTCTCTCTTCGATTTCGGGACGATAAGACCTTAGTAGTTACAGTTCCCTCTATCAAACCTCTAAATAAAAAAATCCTGACATGAGTAGGTAGGTATTCTAGACATCAAGCTGGCATGAGGTATGGTATACTGGCATAAGCTGTGTTATATACCAACCTACATCAAGCTGGCATGAGCTATTCTATACATCAAGCTGGCATGAGCTATACTTTATTTTTTTTTATTTGTATTTATTAAAGTGTTCTAACATTGAATTAGAATGTTAGAGCTATACTTTAGATCAAGCTGGCATGAGCTATACTATATATCAAGCTGGCATGAACTATGCTATATATCAAGCTAGCATGAGCTATTCTATACATCAAGCTGGCATGAGCCATTCTATACATCAAGCTGGCATGAGCTATCCTATACATCAAGCTGGCATGAGCTATGGTCGTTACTTAATTGAACAAGTGTGGGAACTACCTCGGACCACACGAACTTG
>NW_007423262.1:0-515 GCF_000475195.1 Diaphorina citri
CGAACTCCAACTACCCAATAGATGTAGAGAGTTCCCTATCACAAGCAATGCGACATGATAAGCTAAGTTATCCGATATGTTAATCTGATATCAGCACAAAATTCAGATGTTTGTTCTGATTAGTCAGCAGAATTTAGTTTGAACTTCGTCATCCCAATTAGAATTCTATGTAGAAATTAGAATCATCAGGTTTTCTCGGTGTAGGCTCTCGGATATGCACTTACATTACTTCTCCACATTCCATGGGTCCATTCCACATTTTTTTGAACATTTCGTTTTGAACTATGTAACTCTTAGAAAGTCTTTAGTACAAAGTTACAAAGATCTCGAGACAAAGTTTACCAATTTGGGATGATCGACTACTAGACAAAAATAGTACTTTTGAAAAAATAGTAAAGCGCACACAAAGGTGAATTACGTTTAGAAAGAAATACAGAAAAGAACTGTTAAGACAACTCAAACCCCAAGATAAAACACTAGGAAATGCTAAAATGCTAATTAAAACGACAGCTAAC
>NW_007423263.1:0-515 GCF_000475195.1 Diaphorina citri
TAAAAAAAGAAGGAAGACAAGGGACACAGTAAACAAAAAACAGGGCAGGGGGCAGTAGAGAAACACCAAAAATAAAAAATAAGAAGCGTCATGCTATAAAAACCCTCGCATACTATTAGGATAGACTAGGAGGATTCACACTGAAGTCCTTTGTATATCAAAATAGGACTAGGAGATCTAGGGTTAGTTAGGATAATGCTGCTGTATGAAGGACATGTAGCCTGAAGAATTAGGAATATCATAAGTCCACACCATCGATGATGATGATGAAAGTCCTAATATTTTTTTTACAACTACAAGATGGGTCGGGTCCGACACATAGAATACTTTTAAATGTAAATAGGGATAGTAAATAATGAAAGTCCCTATAGCCTATAGGTATAGGTAGGGAGTTATGATCTGACTGATTGACTGAGTAGTCCACTAAAACCGATAGTAGTTCTTTTTCAAGGTATGTCCAAACAGGCCGTCGATCGACGAGGTGAATCTATGTTATCGAGGCAGTGTGGACGATC
>NW_007423264.1:0-515 GCF_000475195.1 Diaphorina citri
ATCGACGGCGTCGACTATGTGTAGACACAGCTTATGACCTTGGCAAATGAAATGTTAGAACGCAGTAAAAAATTTCAAGTGGCTACCGACGTAATTGATGTCTAAAATAAACCCATGAGCTGCTTAATGATACTTACAATCAATTAAACATAATGAACCATATCTAATTAGATAGAAAAATCAATGTTATTATAATTTAATAAATCAAAGTACCTACCCACTTGTTAGAATTTAATCTTCAATTATGAATAAGAAAGTTTAAAAATCTAAGTTATGAAAGTAAGTTATGAAAAATACGCTCGCCTCTAAGTTATAATGGTAAAGGAGAAAGAGCACAGGGGAAAAACGGGACTAGATACGGGAACAAGGATTCATTTTGGGGAATTGTGCTTGAAATGTTTCTTTCTAAATAATAAAATGAATTCCCTGAAATGCAGTTCCTTCCTTTTATTTTTTATCTTACTAGGATTTGATGAAAAGTTAGGTATCTACAATGGAAAACCAAAATACCCGAG
>NW_007423265.1:0-515 GCF_000475195.1 Diaphorina citri
ATTAAAAAAAGAATATGAACTTGGAACGAGGGAATTGACATTGGAACGAAGGAATTGAAACAAACTCGACATTGGAACTGGGGAAATGGAACACATTGACATTGAGACGAAGGCATTGAAACATCTTGAAAATAAGACGGGAGAACTGTAAAAAAAGAACATGACACTGGAACCGGGGAAATGAAACACACTTAACATTAACGTTGGAACGAAGGAGCTGAAACAAAGTTGACATTGGAAAGGGGGAAAATTGAATTGAAACAGCAATCTTGGATTAAAAATCATAATAGGAATAGGAATTAGGTACTTCTGACAGATCTACATCTCTATATGTATACAGAGGTAAGTAAATTGGGAAATAACCAAAAAAGAAATGCCCTGTCTGTAACTCTGTACCCTGTTCGATACTGAATACATCTTCCAGCATAAATTATAATAAAATGATGTACGATCTACCCACATATCATCGATCACCCCCAAAAGGCAATGCAACTTGCACGGTAATAATACCTATT
>NW_007423266.1:0-515 GCF_000475195.1 Diaphorina citri
CTGATTAAATTTAATTCTAAACTATAACTTTTCCTTGCAACAGCCCAATAAACTATATGAAATCACAAATGATCGAAAACTAGTGCAATGCATGATCAACAACTAGAACAGGTGATCGAGAACTAGTGCATTTTTTGATCGAAATTAGATACACACTGATCGAGAACTAGTGCTTTCCTGAAAAATGAGTTTGAGCTAAAAAAAAAAAAAAACATAAAAACAAAAGATATTGCTATAAAAAATAAGATACATAAAAAATTTGAAGTCTTAGCTTTAATTTGACACCAAAATTAAAATATAACAGTGTCCAACAATAGAACCAGAGCTAATTGAAACTTAAAAACGTGAAAAATGATCGACTACTGGTACAGTCACCCTACATTACTTTCCTTCCTATAGGATAAGAAAAGTAAAAAATCTGGTGTGAACATCACACGACTTTCAAATCGCCACTGATTGTGGACATTTTGAAAGGCATGGGGATTTTCAACACTCCAAATGTGAGAATTGTGGAT
>NW_007423267.1:0-515 GCF_000475195.1 Diaphorina citri
TTTCATGAAATTTGGCAAGATTTTCATTTCAAGTTAAACTAAAGTTTATCTTTAGACTTCATACATACGGCGGTGAGATCCGTTTTGCAAGAAGAGAACTACCTGAGGTATTCATCTAAATTTTAACTTGCAATATCTTTTCTACTTCTGCAACCGATGTGAAAACCTACGTCATAATCGACCAGTCACTCCTATCTAAATCTCCGATCCAAGTTGACATATTAATGTGGCACTTGGTACGCAACGAGTTTCATTCAAGTTGATTCATTTCAAGATCTACGTCAATTCATTCTCGTTTAGTAAGATCATTCAAGATTCAAGTTAATTCATTCTCTTGCAATAAGTCATAAGTCCAGCTAGGCTGATCTCGGTCACAAATTCCATCAAGTCTCTGATGATGGCTGACATTGACCAAATGACCAAGTCATCCAATGCAGGTTTCTTGATGAAACAACATCTAATCTCCAGAACCGAGAATTTTGCAAGAGTGAGCTATCCACTGAAACAATGCGTCA
>NW_007423268.1:0-515 GCF_000475195.1 Diaphorina citri
TTTTTTTTAGTTTGTAGGTTCTATATGTTTTTTTTTTTTTCTGATTTCTGAATATACCAAACTCCGTCCCTTTCGGAATAGCACATGGTTTGCTCTTAAAACGATAAACAAATAGAAAATTTCACTAAAATTTACCAAAATTTGACTCACAATTGATCGAAATTTCACTTCAAAGTAGCAAAAATTTCGCTTAAAATTGATTAAATTTTACCTGATCAAAATTGACCAAAATTTCACTAAAATTGTACCTACTTTTCCTCTTCATTGACAAAAAAAAAATGTAAAATCTAAAATTGGTAGTGGGTTCGATTCTCGCCCGGGGCGGACTTCTGATAAGATTCATACTCGGAAAGACTGGCTTTCTCCAATCCCGTCCTTCTTTTTCAGCTTTTTCGGGACAATAAGACGTTGATACAGTTCCGTCTATCAAATCCTTTCTTTTGTAAGCGCTAGGCCGCGGGTTCGATTCCCGCCCGGGGCGGATTTTATCCTGATGGGATAATGTTCGTTCTCGG
>NW_007423269.1:0-515 GCF_000475195.1 Diaphorina citri
GAATTTCTGATCAAAATTACTTGGATGGCGAACTCGCAGAAGAATGGGGAATGTTGTCGTTCCGGATATCTTTGGACGAAGTTGCTAACAGGCGTGGTGAAATGTTGGTAGAGTGTATGGAAGAATACGGGCTCGTAGTACTCAATGGTAGAACAAAGGGAGATATACCGGGTCAGTTCACTTATATTAGTCAGGCTGGGAAAAGTTCGGTAGACCTGATTTGGTGTCACCTGGAGTTATGCAAGTGGGTGTTGGAGCTGCGTGTTTCGGATTGCATTCTTTCTTCGGACCATCTGCCTGTAACGGCGTACATGGATATTGAGTGTGCAGGTACATCTGTAACCAACAGTGAGGCGGCGACCGTGAAGATCAGTAGGTACAAGTGGACGGAAAACGAAACAAAAAAAGACTCGTTTACATGGTGTCTTAATTCAAAGTTCCAGTCAACAGAGCCAGCTGATGTTTACGAGACGTTAAAAAGAACTGTTGATGAGGTTGTTATACAAAATGAGTTG
>NW_007423270.1:0-911 GCF_000475195.1 Diaphorina citri
CACTACAGCAAGAACAGTATGGTTCTCCCTTTAACTTACTTCACTAGATCAGGATAGATCTCCTTATCCCAAGGACTAAACAGGGAGGACGACACGTAAATGCGCTTTCCATCCAAACTGAGTTGAAACATTTGGCTGGATCCCGTGAACCGACGGCCTTTGATAATCACAGGGTCTGGTTGTTTCTGAAATCAGAAACCAGATTTTGTTAGGACCAGCTATTTACACACGGCGCTGAACGTGTTAACTTCAGCTGTTTATACTTATACCTACTTCTCTCTTCGCTTTCGGTACGATAAGACCTTTTAGCTTAGCACTTGGAGTTCCTTCTCGGATGGTTAGGGTTAGCTGTTCTTGTCCCTGTGAATGGTCTCATAAAATCGAAAAACTCCGCTTTTGGTTGTTGAGAAAGCAGCGAAAATAATCTGCCTCGGAGTCGGAGTGGGCTTTTGACCTTAGACGTGTATGACCTTAGACCAGCCCCACTCACTATCAGGTAGACCTGATGATACATACACCTGATCAGGTCTACCTGATAGCTGATAGTGTGTGTGGTCATTAGGTGTCGGGAATACCTGATAGTGAGTGGCTGGCCTTACAAACCTACACACATTTATTAACCCTTTTCAACATAGCAAAAATAATTAACCCTTTACACACTCACGTCCAGTTCCGGATCATCAATAACAGTGACTCCGGAGTCGCTCTGTATTTTACCACCGAGGAATATTTGTCCGACCAATACAGGGTGGGCCGTATCTCTGATATCATACTGACGGATATCACCGTGCATCCAGTTACTAGTGTACAGATAGCGGTCATCCAGAGATATCAGGATGTCTGTCACCATCGCTGTGGAACGTGGGACGCCAGAAAAAAAATGTCTTGTTATTAGTTGTGGGTTTGGGAAG
>NW_007423270.1:8375-20268 GCF_000475195.1 Diaphorina citri
ACTGGCGTATCACAGAATTGACACCTCTATAAACCGTTTCACCCCCGCCCCCGCGAAGGAGAACCCCTCCGCGATCTAGTCCACGGCTTACATCGCGCCGGATACTTCCAACTTCCAAGGCTACTTAGCGGCATACTTCTCATTTCGTTTCGCTGAATGAATTCCATGATCTCATCCGAGCCAAACGCAGCGTCCGTTCTTGGTTCCAGCCCAAATGCCAATAAGTCCTCATCTAAAGTCAAACCGTCCGCTCGTTTGTACCCTCTCCCCACGTGATCTTAACCAAGCGACACAGATCTGAAATGCGACAGGGTCGGAAGATGAAAGAAATCTATTACCGGATCTTAACAGTCGAAAGCGTTCAGAGCATCGGTGGCTCAACGCTTTCTTTCAAAACAATTGATGCCTGCTCGGTGGTTAGTGGTCAGGCGCTCGCCTGTAATACAGGAGGGGCGTGGGTTCCATCCGCAGCGAGGTATAGGCGAATCTTTACTCTCATATACAGATACCCATTGAGATCTTGACCACATAAGTAGCCTACTGCTGGAGTAAAGGGACTTTTCAGTCCCTCTATGCTAGCATATCAGCGATAAGCACTATTATATCTATTCTATCCAAGGGCGGAGTTAATGTGAGGGTCTTTAACCTAATCGGTTGACGGTCTACCGGAATCATGTTAATCTAGCAGCACGCGATTGCCCGTGGCAATCGTTCAGTGATTCGGATCCATTGAAATTGGGAGCTGATGTGGGGTCGCCTCGCCGGTAAATTCAGCACCAAATTGCCCAGATGGTCCCTATCTCGGGAAACGCTGAAAGCCAAAACACTACAGCAAGAACAGTATGGTCCGTGCTTTTAATTACTTCACTAAGATCAGGATAGATCTCCTTATCCCAAGGCTAGGAAACAGCTGAAGCCAAAACCACTCACTACAGCAAGAACAGTATGGTTCTCCCTTTAACTTACTTCACTAGATCAGGATAGATCTCCTTATCCCAAGGACTAAACAGGGAGGACGACACGTAAATGCGCTTTCCATCCAAACTGAGTTGAAACATTTGGCTGGATCCCGTGAACCGACGGCCTTTGATAATCACAGGGTCTGGTTGTTTCTGAAATCAGAAACCAGATTTTGTTAGGACCAGCTATTTACACACGGCGCTGAACGTGTTAACTTCAGCTGTTTATACTTATACCTACTTCTCTCTTCGCTTTCGGTACGATAAGACCTTTTAGCTTAGCACTTGGAGTTCCTTCTCGGATGGTTAGGGTTAGCTGTTCTTGTCCCTGTGAATGGTCTCATAAAATCGAAAAACTCCGCTTTTGGTTGTTGAGAAAGCAGCGAAAATAATCTGCCTCGGAGTCGGAGTGGGCTTTTGACCTTAGACGTGTATGACCTTAGACCAGCCCCACTCACTATCAGGTAGACCTGATGATACATACACCTGATCAGGTCTACCTGATAGCTGATAGTGTGTGTGGTCATTAGGTGTCGGGAATACCTGATAGTGAGTGGCTGGCCTTACAAACCTACACACATTTATTAACCCTTTTCAACATAGCAAAAATAATTAACCCTTTACACACTCACGTCCAGTTCCGGATCATCAATAACAGTGACTCCGGAGTCGCTCTGTATTTTACCACCGAGGAATATTTGTCCGACCAATACAGGGTGGGCCGTATCTCTGATATCATACTGACGGATATCACCGTGCATCCAGTTACTAGTGTACAGATAGCGGTCATCCAGAGATATCAGGATGTCTGTCACCATCGCTGTGGAACGGAAGGGTTTGGGTTTGATTATTGTTCGGTAAAAAAAAGACCGAGTGTCACCGCTGTTATTTTATAGCAATGAAACAACGGCTATATTAGACTCGTTTGGTTTGTGCCGTAGTATGCATCTCATCAGATGGGCGAGAAGAGAGTGAAGAGACACAATACTCCCCATTTAGGTGCAGGGTCAACACGAGAACACCAGAAAGTAACCAGTTGAAATAATTTCAATCAAGAAACTCCAGAAAGGAGTACAAATTTTTGTCGATGCAGGGCATTGAACCCGGGACTTTCTGCATGGCAAGCAAGCGCGTTGCCACTGGGATAACTGTGATTATTCTTTGACAAGCATGTCACGTAACCCAAAGCATGTAACGTGTAACCTAAGGGCTTTCGCTCATTTTGGATTCGATTGGACCTTGAGGGGCTCCATCGGGCCTTTCGGGGCTCTGTAGAGGTCTTTTTTCCAATTTAATTCTGCAAAGTTCAGCTATGTATGTTCGGATCTTACCTGGTACTTTGTCTCCACCGGGATATCCTTGTACTTGTTTAGCCGGAATATCGATCACTTTATCCGCCTTGTATGTACCGTCACTCTGACGATAAAACCTGAAAGCGAAAGAAAAAGTCTTTCTTATCGCTATCGATATCGGAATATCGATAAAACCTGATAACGATAAGAAAGACTTTTTCTTTCGCTTTCAGGTTTTATCGATATTCCGATATCGATATCGATAAGAAAGACTTTTTCTTTCGCTTTCAGGTTTTATCGATATTCCGATATCGATATCGATAAGAAAGACTTTTTCTTTCGCTTTCAGGTTTTATCGATATTCCGATATCGATATCGATAAGAAAGACTTTTTCTTTCGCTTTCAGGTTTTATCGATATTCCGATATCGATATCGATAAGAAAGACTTTTTCTTTCGCTTTCAGGTTTTATCGATATTCCGATATCGATATCGATAAGAAAGACTTTTTCTTTCGCTTTCAGGTTTTATCGATATTCCGATATCGATATCGATAAGAAAGACTTTTTCTTTCGCTTTCAGGTTTTATCGATATTCCGATATCGATATCGATAAGAAAGACTTTTTCTTTCGCTTTCAGGTTTTATCGATATTCCGATATCGATATCGATAAGAAAGACTTTTTCTTTCGCTTTCAGGTTTTATCGATATTCCGATATCGATATCGATAAGAAAGACTTTTTCTTTCGCTTTCAGGTTTTATCGATATTCCGATATCGATATCGATAAGAAAGACTTTTTCTTTCGCTTTCAGGTTTTATCGATATTCCGATATCGATATCGATAAGAAAGACTTTTTCTTTCGCTTTCAGGTTTTATCGATATTCCGATATCGATATCGATAAGAAAGACTTTTTCTTTCGCTTTCAGGTTTTATCGATATTCCGATATCGATATCGATAAGAAAGACTTTTTCTTTCGCTTTCAGGTTTTATCGATATTCCGATATCGATATCGATAAGAAAGACTTTTTCTTTCGCTTTCAGGTTTTATCGATATTCCGATATCGATATCGATAAGAAAGACTTTTTCTTTCGCTTTCAGGTTTTATCGATATTCCGATATCGATATCGATAAGAAAGACTTTTTCTTTCGCTTTCAGGTTTTATCGATATTCCGATATCGATATCGATAAGAAAGACTTTTTCTTTCGCTTTCAGGTTTTATCGATATTCCGATATCGATATCGATAAGAAAGACTTTTTCTTTCGCTTTCAGGTTTTATCGATATTCCGATATCGATATCGATAAGAAAGACTTTTTCTTTCGCTTTCAGGTTTTATCGATATTCCGATATCGATATCGATAAGAAAGACTTTTTCTTTCGCTTTCAGGTTTTATCGATATTCCGATATCGATATCGATAAGAAAGACTTTTTCTTTCGCTTTCAGGTTTTATCGATATTCCGATATCGATATCGATAAGAAAGACTTTTTCTTTCGCTTTCAGGTTTTATCGATATTCCGATATCGATATCGATAAGAAAGACTTTTTCTTTCGCTTTCAGGTTTTATCGATATTCCGATATCGATATCGATAAGAAAGACTTTTTCTTTCGCTTTCAGGTTTTATCGATATTCCGATATCGATATCGATAAGAAAGACTTTTTCTTTCGCTTTCAGGTTTTATCGATATTCCGATATCGATATCGATAAGAAAGACTTTTTCTTTCGCTTTCAGGTTTTATCGATATTCCGATATCGATATCGATAAGAAAGACTTTTTCTTTCGCTTTCAGGTTTTATCGATATTCCGATATCGATATCGATAAGAAAGACTTTTTCTTTCGCTTTCAGGTTTTATCGATATTCCGATATCGATATCGATAAGAAAGACTTTTTCTTTCGCTTTCAGGTTTTATCGATATTCCGATATCGATATCGATAAGAAAGACTTTTTCTTTCGCTTTCAGGTTTTATCGATATTCCGATATCGATATCGATAAGAAAGACTTTTTCTTTCGCTTTCAGGTTTTATCGATATTCCGATATCGATATCGATAAGAAAGACTTTTTCTTTCGCTTTCAGGTTTTATCGATATTCCGATATCGATATCGATAAGAAAGACTTTTTCTTTCGCTTTCAGGTTTTATCGATATTCCGATATCGATATCGATAAGAAAGACTTTTTCTTTCGCTTTCAGGTTTTATCGATATTCCGATATCGATATCGATAAGAAAGACTTTTTCTTTCGCTTTCAGGTTTTATCGATATTCCGATATCGATATCGATAAGAAAGACTTTTTCTTTCGCTTTCAGGTTTTATCGATATTCCGATATCGATATCGATAAGAAAGACTTTTTCTTTCGCTTTCAGGTTTTATCGATATTCCGATATCGATATCGATAAGAAAGACTTTTTCTTTCGCTTTCAGGTTTTATCGATATTCCGATATCGATATCGATAAGAAAGACTTTTTCTTTCGCTTTCAGGTTTTATCGATATTCCGATATCGATATCGATAAGAAAGACTTTTTCTTTCGCTTTCAGGTTTTATCGATATTCCGATATCGATATCGATAAGAAAGACTTTTTCTTTCGCTTTCAGGTTTTATCGATATTCCGATATCGATATCGATAAGAAAGACTTTTTCTTTCGCTTTCAGGTTTTATCGATATTCCGATATCGATATCGATAAGAAAGACTTTTTCTTTCGCTTTCAGGTTTTATCGATATTCCGATATCGATATCGATAAGAAAGACTTTTTCTTTCGCTTTCAGGTTTTATCGATATTCCGATATCGATATCGATAAGAAAGACTTTTTCTTTCGCTTTCAGGTTTTATCGATATTCCGATATCGATATCGATAAGAAAGACTTTTTCTTTCGCTTTCAGGTTTTATCGATATTCCGATATCGATATCGATAAGAAAGACTTTTTCTTTCGCTTTCAGGTTTTATCGATATTCCGATATCGATATCGATAAGAAAGACTTTTTCTTTCGCTTTCAGGTTTTATCGATATTCCGATATCGATATCGATAAGAAAGACTTTTTCTTTCGCTTTCAGGTTTTATCGATATTCCGATATCGATATCGATAAGAAAGACTTTTTCTTTCGCTTTCAGGTTTTATCGATATTCCGATATCGATATCGATAAGAAAGACTTTTTCTTTCGCTTTCAGGTTTTATCGATATTCCGATATCGATATCGATAAGAAAGACTTTTTCTTTCGCTTTCAGGTTTTATCGATATTCCGATATCGATATCGATAAGAAAGACTTTTTCTTTCGCTTTCAGGTTTTATCGATATTCCGATATCGATATCGATAAGAAAGACTTTTTCTTTCGCTTTCAGGTTTTATCGATATTCCGATATCGATATCGATAAGAAAGACTTTTTCTTTCGCTTTCAGGTTTTATCGATATTCCGATATCGATATCGATAAGAAAGACTTTTTCTTTCGCTTTCAGGTTTTATCGATATTCCGATATCGATATCGATAAGAAAGACTTTTTCTTTCGCTTTCAGGTTTTATCGATATTCCGATATCGATATCGATAAGAAAGACTTTTTCTTTCGCTTTCAGGTTTTATCGATATTCCGATATCGATATCGATAAGAAAGACTTTTTCTTTCGCTTTCAGGTTTTATCGATATTCCGATATCGATATCGATAAGAAAGACTTTTTCTTTCGCTTTCAGGTTTTATCGATATTCCGATATCGATATCGATAAGAAAGACTTTTTCTTTCGCTTTCAGGTTTTATCGATATTCCGATATCGATATCGATAAGAAAGACTTTTTCTTTCGCTTTCAGGTTTTATCGATATTCCGATATCGATATCGATAAGAAAGACTTTTTCTTTCGCTTTCAGGTTTTATCGATATTCCGATATCGATATCGATAAGAAAGACTTTTTCTTTCGCTTTCAGGTTTTATCGATATTCCGATATCGATATCGATAAGAAAGACTTTTTCTTTCGCTTTCAGGTTTTATCGATATTCCGATATCGATATCGATAAGAAAGACTTTTTCTTTCGCTTTCAGGTTTTATCGATATTCCGATATCGATATCGATAAGAAAGACTTTTTCTTTCGCTTTCAGGTTTTATCGATATTCCGATATCGATATCGATAAGAAAGACTTTTTCTTTCGCTTTCAGGTTTTATCGATATTCCGATATCGATATCGATAAGAAAGACTTTTTCTTTCGCTTTCAGGTTTTATCGATATTCCGATATCGATATCGATAAGAAAGACTTTTTCTTTCGCTTTCAGGTTTTATCGATATTCCGATATCGATATCGATAAGAAAGACTTTTTCTTTCGCTTTCAGGTTTTATCGATATTCCGATATCGATATCGATAAGAAAGACTTTTTCTTTCGCTTTCAGGTTTTATCGATATTCCGATATCGATATCGATAAGAAAGACTTTTTCTTTCGCTTTCAGGTTTTATCGATATTCCGATATCGATATCGATAAGAAAGACTTTTTCTTTCGCTTTCAGGTTTTATCGATATTCCGATATCGATATCGATAAGAAAGACTTTTTCTTTCGCTTTCAGGTTTTATCGATATTCCGATATCGATATCGATAAGAAAGACTTTTTCTTTCGCTTTCAGGTTTTATCGATATTCCGATATCGATATCGATAAGAAAGACTTTTTCTTTCGCTTTCAGGTTTTATCGATATTCCGATATCGATATCGATAAGAAAGACTTTTTCTTTCGCTTTCAGGTTTTATCGATATTCCGATATCGATATCGATAAGAAAGACTTTTTCTTTCGCTTTCAGGTTTTATCGATATTCCGATATCGATATCGATAAGAAAGACTTTTTCTTTCGCTTTCAGGTTTTATCGATATTCCGATATCGATATCGATAAGAAAGACTTTTTCTTTCGCTTTCAGGTTTTATCGATATTCCGATATCGATATCGATAAGAAAGACTTTTTCTTTCGCTTTCAGGTTTTATCGATATTCCGATATCGATATCGATAAGAAAGACTTTTTCTTTCGCTTTCAGGTTTTATCGATATTCCGATATCGATATCGATAAGAAAGACTTTTTCTTTCGCTTTCAGGTTTTATCGATATTCCGATATCGATATCGATAAGAAAGACTTTTTCTTTCGCTTTCAGGTTTTATCGATATTCCGATATCGATATCGATAAGAAAGACTTTTTCTTTCGCTTTCAGGTTTTATCGATATTCCGATATCGATATCGATAAGAAAGACTTTTTCTTTCGCTTTCAGGTTTTATCGATATTCCGATATCGATATCGATAAGAAAGACTTTTTCTTTCGCTTTCAGGTTTTATCGATATTCCGATATCGATATCGATAAGAAAGACTTTTTCTTTCGCTTTCAGGTTTTATCGATATTCCGATATCGATATCGATAAGAAAGACTTTTTCTTTCGCTTTCAGGTTTTATCGATATTCCGATATCGATATCGATAAGAAAGACTTTTTCTTTCGCTTTCAGGTTTTATCGATATTCCGATATCGATATCGATAAGAAAGACTTTTTCTTTCGCTTTCAGGTTTTATCGATATTCCGATATCGATATCGATAAGAAAGACTTTTTCTTTCGCTTTCAGGTTTTATCGATATTCCGATATCGATATCGATAAGAAAGACTTTTTCTTTCGCTTTCAGGTTTTATCGATATTCCGATATCGATATCGATAAGAAAGACTTTTTCTTTCGCTTTCAGGTTTTATCGATATTCCGATATCGATATCGATAAGAAAGACTTTTTCTTTCGCTTTCAGGTTTTATCGATATTCCGATATCGATATCGATAAGAAAGACTTTTTCTTTCGCTTTCAGGTTTTATCGATATTCCGATATCGATATCGATAAGAAAGACTTTTTCTTTCGCTTTCAGGTTTTATCGATATTCCGATATCGATATCGATAAGAAAGACTTTTTCTTTCGCTTTCAGGTTTTATCGATATTCCGATATCGATATCGATAAGAAAGACTTTTTCTTTCGCTTTCAGGTTTTATCGATATTCCGATATCGATATCGATAAGAAAGACTTTTTCTTTCGCTTTCAGGTTTTATCGATATTCCGATATCGATATCGATAAGAAAGACTTTTTCTTTCGCTTTCAGGTTTTATCGATATTCCGATATCGATATCGATAAGAAAGACTTTTTCTTTCGCTTTCAGGTTTTATCGATATTCCGATATCGATATCGATAAGAAAGACTTTTTCTTTCGCTTTCAGGTTTTATCGATATTCCGATATCGATATCGATAAGAAAGACTTTTTCTTTCGCTTTCAGGTTTTATCGATATTCCGATATCGATATCGATAAGAAAGACTTTTTCTTTCGCTTTCAGGTTTTATCGATATTCCGATATCGATATCGATAAGAAAGACTTTTTCTTTCGCTTTCAGGTTTTATCGATATTCCGATATCGATATCGATAAGAAAGACTTTTTCTTTCGCTTTCAGGTTTTATCGATATTCCGATATCGATATCGATAAGAAAGACTTTTTCTTTCGCTTTCAGGTTTTATCGATATTCCGATATCGATATCGATAAGAAAGACTTTTTCTTTCGCTTTCAGGTTTTATCGATATTCCGATATCGATATCGATAAGAAAGACTTTTTCTTTCGCTTTCAGGTTTTATCGATATTCCGATATCGATATCGATAAGAAAGACTTTTTCTTTCGCTTTCAGGTTTTATCGATATTCCGATATCGATATCGATAAGAAAGACTTTTTCTTTCGCTTTCAGGTTTTATCGATATTCCGATATCGATATCGATAAGAAAGACTTTTTCTTTCGCTTTCAGGTTTTATCGATATTCCGATATCGATATCGATAAGAAAGACTTTTTCTTTCGCTTTCAGGTTTTATCGATATTCCGATATCGATATCGATAAGAAAGACTTTTTCTTTCGCTTTCAGGTTTTATCGATATTCCGATATCGATATCGATAAGAAAGACTTTTTCTTTCGCTTTCAGGTTTTATCGATATTCCGATATCGATATCGATAAGAAAGACTTTTTCTTTCGCTTTCAGGTTTTATCGATATTCCGATATCGATATCGATAAGAAAGACTTTTTCTTTCGCTTTCAGGTTTTATCGATATTCCGATATCGATATCGATAAGAAAGACTTTTTCTTTCGCTTTCAGGTTTTATCGATATTCCGATATCGATATCGATAAGAAAGACTTTTTCTTTCGCTTTCAGGTTTTATCGATATTCCGATATCGATATCGATAAGAAAGACTTTTTCTTTCGCTTTCAGGTTTTATCGATATTCCGATATCGATATCGATAAGAAAGACTTTTTCTTTCGCTTTCAGGTTTTATCGATATTCCGATATCGATATCGATAAGAAAGACTTTTTCTTTCGCTTTCAGGTTTTATCGATATTCCGATATCGATATCGATAAGAAAGACTTTTTCTTTCGCTTTCAGGTTTTATCGATATTCCGATATCGATATCGATAAGAAAGACTTTTTCTTTCGCTTTCAGGTTTTATCGATATTCCGATATCGATATCGATAAGAAAGACTTTTTCTTTCGCTTTCAGGTTTTATCGATATTCCGATATCGATATCGATAAGAAAGACTTTTTCTTTCGCTTTCAGGTTTTATCGATATTCCGATATCGATATCGATAAGAAAGACTTTTTCTTTCGCTTTCAGGTTTTATCGATATTCCGATATCGATATCGATAAGAAAGACTTTTTCTTTCGCTTTCAGGTTTTATCGATATTCCGATATCGATATCGATAAGAAAGACTTTTTCTTTCGCTTTCAGGTTTTATCGATATTCCGATATCGATATCGATAAGAAAGACTTTTTCTTTCGCTTTCAGGTTTTATCGATATTCCGATATCGATATCGATAAGAAAGACTTTTTCTTTCGCTTTCAGGTTTTATCGATATTCCGATATCGATATCGATAAGAAAGACTTTTTCTTTCGCTTTCAGGTTTTATCGATATTCCGATATCGATATCGATAAGAAAGACTTTTTCTTTCGCTTTCAGGTTTTATCGATATTCCGATATCGATATCGATAAGAAAGACTTTTTCTTTCGCTTTCAGGTTTTATCGATATTCCGATATCGATATCGATAAGAAAGACTTTTTCTTTCGCTTTCAGGTTTTATCGATATTCCGATATCGATATCGATAAGAAAGACTTTTTCTTTCGCTTTCAGGTTTTATCGATATTCCGATATCGATATCGATAAGAAAGACTTTTTCTTTCGCTTTCAGGTTTTATCGATATTCCGATATCGATATCGATAAGAAAGACTTTTTCTTTCGCTTTCAGGTTTTATCGATATTCCGATATCGATATCGATAAGAAAGACTTTTTCTTTCGCTTTCAGGTTTTATCGATATTCCGATATCGATATCGATAAGAAAGACTTTTTCTTTCGCTTTCAGGTTTTATCGATATTCCGATATCGATATCGATAAGAAAGACTTTTTCTTTCGCTTTCAGGTTTTATCGATATTCCGATATCGATATCGATAAGAAAGACTTTTTCTTTCGCTTTCAGGTTTTATCGATATTCCGATATCGATATCGATAAGAAAGACTTTTTCTTTCGCTTTCAGGTTTTATCGATATTCCGATATCGATATCGATAAGAAAGACTTTTTCTTTCGCTTTCAGGTTTTATCGATATTCCGATATCGATATCGATAAGAAAGACTTTTTCTTTCGCTTTCAGGTTTTATCGATATTCCGATATCGATATCGATAAGAAAGACTTTTTCTTTCGCTTTCAGGTTTTATCGATATTCCGATATCGATATCGATAAGAAAGACTTTTTCTTTCGCTTTCAGGTTTTATCGATATTCCGATATCGATATCGATAAGAAAGACTTTTTCTTTCGCTTTCAGGTTTTATCGATATTCCGATATCGATATCGATAAGAAAGACTTTTTCTTTCGCTTTCAGGTTTTATCGATATTCCGATATCGATATCGATAAGAAAGACTTTTTCTTTCGCTTTCAGGTTTTATCGATATTCCGATATCGATATCGATAAGAAAGACTTTTTCTTTCGCTTTCAGGTTTTATCGATATTCCGATATCGATATCGATAAGAAAGACTTTTTCTTTCGCTTTCAGGTTTTATCGATATTCCGATATCGATATCGATAAGAAAGACTTTTTCTTTCGCTTTCAGGTTTTATCGATATTCCGATATCGATATCGATTGGACCTTGAGGGGCTCCATCGGGCCTTTGGGGGGGGAGAGAGGTCTTTTTTCTAAGTTTATTCTGCAAAGATCAATTATGTTAATATGTATCTTACCAGGTACTTTGTCCCCCCCGGGATATCCTTGTACTTGTTTAGCCGGAATATCGATCACTTTATCCGCCTTGTATGTACCGTCACTTTGACGATAAAACCTGAAAGCGAAAGAAAAAGTCTTCCTTATCGATATCGATATCGGAATATCGATAAAACCGGAATATCGATAAAACCTGAAAGCGAAAGAAAAAGTCTTTCTTATGTTGTGTCCACACATATTTAACGGCCGTCGATTGATGTGAATCGAAGTCGATCGACTATATGTGTACACATACACGATCCATAGTCATG
>NW_007423271.1:0-515 GCF_000475195.1 Diaphorina citri
CCCGGGCGGGAATCGAACCCGCGGCCTAGCGCTTACAAGGCAGACGCACTACCAACTAAGCTAACTAGGCTGGCGAAGTAAACTATTGGGCACTGAATTTTTCGATTGATTGATTGATTGACAACTGAGCGAAGAAAGATAGCAAAGTGGGCCTTGCACTTTCCTCCAGTAGCTAATGTTATGTATTTGGTGATTTGGAATATTAAGACATAAGAAGCTGACTTAAAATTTAAATCCTAACAAAACGGCTGTGATGGTTTCCAACCCCTATTTGACATCAAAAATGGCTCAATTAATTCATTATCCTTATTCTTCTTTGCCTTTTCCTGTGTTCAGACGGGGTCGGCATTTCTTGTCAGCCTCTCAATCAGCCCAAGGGTGATTGCTTTGGGCTAATTCAATCTCCTACCTATTACCTACCCATTGTTATCGATTGAATACCGAACCGTATTCTAGTGCCAATATTGGGAACTAGGAACTTATCCATAAAGAATTGTGCAGGACCGTCACGTCGC
>NW_007423272.1:0-515 GCF_000475195.1 Diaphorina citri
CTTTCTTGGAAGTTAGACGAAATTTTCCCGTTTGAGGCCTTTGATTTTCAACGCGGTAACCGCAGTTCAAATGACGTCTAACTCGAACCACAAGCCAAATGATTTAGACCGGTTAAACGTTATTTAAATTGCCGTAAAATCAAAGGTCTAAATGTCTAAAAAATTCTTTGGCTTCCAAGAATCTATCGTTTTTGTTTTTATACCTCCCAAGTTCAGATCTTTTTTCGGTCAGCCCAAACAACTGTTCCACAGATCCCTGACTTGGGTGGACCCGGCTTGTGTGGCAATAGGTAGTAGGTACCAATCCTATACACTATCGTTCGGACAGCCTATAGGTACTCCTATTAGAAATATAGGAAGTTAGAAAAGTAAATAAAAACCTTGCAAAGTGCAATCTCAGCAGAAATCCTAACTATACGGCCATCACCCTACGTCTATTTGCACTATTTTGCTATTAATCCTATTACACCCCCTATATCCCACTTTCCTCTATTTATGCTTCCTTCTATTTCAGT
>NW_007423273.1:0-515 GCF_000475195.1 Diaphorina citri
CCCCTTTTTTTCCACTAGGCGCTTTAACAATGTTTTGTGCATGTCGTTCGCGCCGGAACTTTTTCCCTTCATCAGCACAAAGTCAATATTACCTATATTTCAACAATACCGCACTTTATAGGATACCTATCTTTGTAATAACGTGTTTATCTCCCATTTCTCGTCTTTCCCCCCCTCCGAAATTCCCTCTTGAAATCCCTCTCTTCCCTATTAAAATCCCTCCTAATCTCTCTCTTCCCTCTGATCCCGACCTTTGTTTTCATGTCTGTTAGCACCGGAGATTATTTCTTCTCATGTCGATAGCACCGAAGGGAATTTGCTTTTTATTCAGAAATATTATCCCGAGTGCCTTGATGTTATGGTGTTTCCTTGTTTCCCCGATGGTGTTCTTTGTTTCACTTTTTTTGCGTTTTGTTGCCCAGGATTGGATTCGTCAAGAGAAATGGTGCTTTGTTGAATCTTGACTTGGTTGGATGAGTTTCTGACGTCTGAAATCAAGTCCAAGTCAAGGCTTT
>NW_007423274.1:0-515 GCF_000475195.1 Diaphorina citri
GTATCGATCTAGATACCTATGAAATCTTTATCCACATCCACATCTTCAGTGGGCAACAAATAAATAAGTCATTGAAAAACGGAAAGGAGAAGTGGAAGAGAAGAAAAAGAATCGAATAGGAAATTCAAAGGAGATAAGAAGGAAATGGATATAAATTAAAAGGAGAAAGCGAAGAATAAGAAGGAGAAGAAGAATAAGAAGGAGAAGGACAGGAAGAAGAAGGAGGAGAAGGAGAAGAAGAAGAAGAAGGAGGAGGAGGAGAAGAAGAAGGAGGAGAAGAAGAAGGAGGAGGAGAGGAAGAAGGGGACGAAGGAGGAGCAGGAGGAGAAGAAAAAGAAAGCGGATAAGAAGGAAAATAATAAAGAGGTGGAGAAAGACGAGGAAAAATATCACAAAGAGAGTTAAAACTGAGGCTGAGAAGAAGAAGAACATGAAGAAAGAAGAATAGAAAGAGAGAAAGTTTCAAAAGAAATAAAAGGCAAGGGTATCGAAAATGTGAAAGCGAAAGTTGATAT
>NW_007423275.1:0-515 GCF_000475195.1 Diaphorina citri
AAATACTTTCTCTATTTTATTATTATTTTTACCTTTATTTTATTTTATTTTTAATTATTTTTATTTATGAGGTTCGATTGAGGGAACTGTGACCACAGAGGTTTTGATATCCCAAAAGGGCCAAAAGTGAAGAGTAAGAAGAGTTAAGGACAGGAGAAAGCCAGCCGTTCCGAGAACGAACCTCTTCTGTTTAGCAAAAAGTCCACCCCGGATGGAATTCGAACCCTCAACCTAGCGCTTACAAGACATTTCATCATTATTTTTTCCCCCTATTAACATTTCATACTTCATTTTTCTTCCCTTGTTAATTTATCCCTTTCTCCATCCCTAGATTTCCTCCCATCTAAAATTCCCTTCCCCCCCCCTCTATGCTTGACCTTGCACTCTCATTTTATAGTCCGTCCTTCCTTTAGTATTACAATGGTAATAATAAAAGATATAAGGGACGGACTATTGTATTTGCTTCGGTGTCGTCTGTCACTCTGTCTGTCTGACCCCATAGAAGGACTTATCCA
>NW_007423276.1:0-515 GCF_000475195.1 Diaphorina citri
TGAAATAATAATAAAAGAGCATAACTCGAGATGAGTTTTTCACTCACTGATCACTCTATCTT
This sequence comes from Diaphorina citri, assembly GCF_000475195.1. Taxonomy (NCBI): domain Eukaryota; kingdom Metazoa; phylum Arthropoda; class Insecta; order Hemiptera; family Psyllidae; genus Diaphorina; species Diaphorina citri. The sequence goes on from NW_007423276.1 coordinate 63, forward strand.
CAGAACCCCAGCACCTAAAAAGCTGAAATTTGGTACGAATATTTCCAATATGTTCTAGATGTGAAATAAGAGAGATTTAAACGAAATATACAACCGAAATATACCTACACTTATTTTGAGTTAAGATCAAATTTTCGTCCCAGGTGCAAACTTGGAAGTAAATAAAATTCAAAAGCCTCGCACAAAAGTCTGTAGTTCCAGTGTTTTCTGGTATTCCAGTTGGTATGGTGGAACCGGTGGAACGAATTAACGAATATTCGATGAAAAAGGGAGAGAGGGAAAATTGGAAAAAAGGGGAAAGAGGAGACAAAGGGGGGGAAAACAGGTGAGAGGAAAATTTCGTAGTGGGTGTGAAAGAAATGGATAAAGATTAGAAGAAGAAGAAGAAGAAGAAGAAGGAGAAGAAGAAGAGGAAGAAGAAAAAGAAAGTTAATGAAATTAAAATCCAATTAA
>NW_007423277.1:0-515 GCF_000475195.1 Diaphorina citri
CAGGGGTGACGTTCTTTTACCCCCCCCCCTCTCTCCTCCAAACGAAATATTTTTACACACAGGCAAACAAAAAAAGGTAGCTCTGGAATGTAAGGCGTTTTTTTTTTTTACTTTCCATTACACTAAGCATCTTCTTCTTTTCCTTCGAATCCCTCGCATTTTTCAGTTTTCATACGGGGTCGGCGATTCCACCCATTACACTAGGTTCTTTGGAATCGGTCCCAATTTTCCAAATCGGAATTAGTGGTGAAAATGTCCGTTTTAGCCCTAAAACTTTTAGGGTCCCCTGAGGTCAAAAAAGTGACTTCTAGCCCTCAGTCCGAAGCAGTACGTTATGTACCTACGTAACGTACTATGGTATGTAACACTTGGCACTTGGTACGCCAAAAGCTCGAATGTAATACAAAGTCGTGTGATGTTCACACCAGATATATTTTTTTTTCGCCTTTTTTTCAAGTGTAATAATTCGCTCATTTATTATGTAGGGTACTATATCCAGTTGGGTTGTTTTTATA
>NW_007423278.1:0-515 GCF_000475195.1 Diaphorina citri
TAGGTCCAGTAAATCAATGGAAGACGATCTGAAAATTTTACGTTTCTGCCGGAACATACTTGCTATAGTATATGACTGGTTATGTGACTAGCCAAGTTATCGAATTCGTCCCGGCGTAGTATTTCTTCTGGATTTTATATGTTAATGCCCTCGGCAGCATGAGGACGGCATCGACTTGCCTCTCCTTCACAGCAATTTTTTTTTCTTCAATTTTCATTTTTGCTTCTACCCTCTTTTTTTCAGCCTCTATTTTTTCCCTGAGGTACTCCTTCACTGTCATTGATTTTGCTTTCCTTTTTCTAGTGGCTGTTGGGGGCTGCTGGGGGTCATCTTCTTCTTCTTCTGATGAAGGTGGTACCTCAGGGTGCTGTAAAGGAGAAGGAAGAGGTAGAGGGATAGGAAGAGGGAGGGGGATTTTCAGAAGAAATCAGGGTGTTAGGAGGAGGATTTGAGGAAGCCCTACATCCCAACACCCTGTCCATTTGTTCAAAAAAGGGCCACTTCACCTCTCCTTC
>NW_007423279.1:0-515 GCF_000475195.1 Diaphorina citri
ATCTAGGAACCAATGTGTTTACCATCTGGTTTGTACTTATCAAGATCTGTACCGAAATTAAAACGGTACATGTTGTAAACAAACAGGTCATTGGTAGGTGTGTAAAGATTTTACCAAAATACCAGTTCATTGGATCTGAGATTTAAAATTCATTGTGAAATTCCTTGGAGAACTTGGTAAACAAGGTGAACTTGGGGAATTTTGAGTTCACATGATCATTGTCATTGACTGTACTTATTGTTATGGTATGGTACTTTACTTTTCAAAATGTTCTGTCGTAAAAATTTACTGTTAAATACTTGGTCTACTGGACATTTTTCCAACCTTTTTCTAGTGTTGATTCGGCGAAGAAAATGTAGCTAATGTAATGTCTTATTAACAACAATTCTCTTGATACAAAATGCTGATATATCGCAGGAATTCTTCAAGACATAATATTATGTACTTACAAAATAAGAGACCCCTATCCTTTGTTCATCCTTTGAATAATTTTCCTGCTGTCCTAGTTTTTTGTT
>NW_007423280.1:0-515 GCF_000475195.1 Diaphorina citri
TCTAGAATTCGTAGGATGGTAATGAAAATTAGTTACGAGATAAATCTGACGCTGGAAAAGCGAAATTTATTGTTTAACCTATAAAGAGCGATAGTAGGTATTAGGGGCATACAACATTAGGTAACAGGTAATGCCTACATTGTAAATCACTTCTTTTTCGTAGATCCCAGGTTGAGATCGCAGTGAAATGGCTAGGTAGCAAAGCCTGATTCAACTTCAGCAATAGAGGGAACTTTAACTGCCAAGGTCTTATCGTCCGGAAATCGAAGAGAGAAGGAAGACAGGACAGGAGAAAGCCAGTCGTTCCGAGAACGGAACATTATCCGTTCAGTATAAAATTCGTCGCGGCCTAGCTATTAATTAAAAGGCAAAAGCGCTACCAACCAAGCTAACTAATAGGCTGGCAAAAGCCTGATTTGACTTCAGAAATAAAATTAACGAATGGGGCACAACCAAATGAAAATTTTTTTCGAGATAGAGTCCTATTCCGATGTAAAAGTACCCAAAAAGTGCAT
>NW_007423281.1:0-515 GCF_000475195.1 Diaphorina citri
GATTATGATCTGAGAAGATGTCGGCTCCTGGATATGTTCTTACTTTTAAAATGCTGTTCTTGTACCTCTGGTTTGTTAAGATGTAATCTATTTGAGACCGCATTATGTCTCCCGGACTCTTCCAAGTATAGAGTCTTCTCTTATGTTGTTGAAACCAGGTGTTCGATATCCAGAAACCAAACTGCTCACAGAATCCAATCAGCCTTTCTCCTCGTTCGTTTCGCTTTCCCAAACCGTGATTTCCAACAATACCTTCGACTTTTTCATCACCAACCACACTATTCCAATCTCCCATAACTATTGATCTTACTTGTCCTCTTCCGTTTTCATTAATTACTTCTTCAATCTGTTTGTAAACTTCCTCCACTTCCTCATCTGGTCCTCTGGATGTGGGCATGTACACTTGGATTATGAGCGTATCCACAGGATCTGTTTTAATTTTCATGGCAATAACTCTGTCGCTCTTTGGTATGATTTTCGTTACATTCCTATCCATACATTTCTTGTATATGAAG
>NW_007423282.1:0-515 GCF_000475195.1 Diaphorina citri
TGCCGTTCTAATGGAAAAGTTCAAAGAGTTGTGACGTCAAATTATAAGAAATGCTGAGAAACGCATGCACACAAACACATTACACTAGTGTTGCCTGCAAGAGAGCTTTGCCCGGGATAGTTGATGTGACGTCATCGCGTATGAGAGCGTATATCGTCATAGTTTCTCATTTTTTCTGCTCTTTGACTTTGAAACTTCACCCAAGTCTATTCAACTGGTATAACAGCGCAAACTGGTCTATTCAACATCTCGTATTAACCATTACCCTGTGTCATGTTTCAGGTTATGTGTTTGGAGGTGATGTCTTGCGGTTCTTCCATGGAGGAGACGAATGTCTCACTATACCTTCATCCTGGACTGATCTGCCCGGACAGAAGTAAGCACCTTTTTCAGTTAATATGATACCTTACGGTTCAACAAGCTTTTTTCAATGAAAATATATCTAAAAGTACTTAGGTAATTATCTCTGTTCTTCGTTCAATGAATAACTTGGGGGTATTCTGTGCAAAAATAAA
>NW_007423283.1:0-515 GCF_000475195.1 Diaphorina citri
CTTAAGTAGATTCTCATCAGAAGTGATTGAATTTGAAATTGAACATGAAGTGATGCTCCCTGATGTCATCGTTCAAGCCTATGAGGTATGTCACAATAGAGGTAGGTATAACTGGTAAGTCACTACTAAATACGAAGATACCATAAAGCCCGGTTCACAAGCTACATGTCTCCCAACCAGGTCTTCTAACCTGGTCTTTTAACAGATCATTCATTGTGAAGAATAAATCTTGTTTATCCTGCTCGAATAGGATTGAAAAAAGTCCCTTTGCCCCAGCAGTCTGAACAAGGTCTCGTACATTTGATGGGATAGTGATACAAGTTTCTCCCCATCCGTGGCACAAGCTCTGCTTATACGGGTGGGTATACCATTTGTATGAAAAAAAATATAATGTTCTGAGTTTTTTGTCGATCAAATATAAATGGAAACTTGTTTTAAAAAAAGTGCGAAGAGTGTACGCCAGTTTCGAGCAAATTTCACCTGCCCAAACCTGAAATTTGCACAAAAATCACCTA
>NW_007423284.1:0-515 GCF_000475195.1 Diaphorina citri
ATTTTATTATTACCTCCCAATGTAGAAGGAATTTATTTCTCTTGATCTCCTAATAGTTTCCTTTATGCAGAACAGTGTGGCCCGTTACTTGATTCTGGGTGTTAACTCTTACAAACTAGGTGATAGCTCGCACATCCGCTCTTGACTGTTGGAACTTGGACTTTCTAGTGTGACATCGAGCTTGTTAGGCCGAGGACATAATATTATACGTATATGGTTACATATACGTATAACGTACTTAGGTATATAGGTACTATAGATTCTACTGAGACTTAACTGACTCTGACTACTCAGTCAACGCAGTAAAAATTTTAGTAACTACGCTCATCTAATTCTGAGTAGGTATGGTACCGACTCAGAATAAAATTAGGAAAATGGGAAAAGTACAGTAAAAGCAGTTAAGGGAAATCTACATGTTATGAGTATTAGGTATATAAGTAAACTTTACTTGAACTAGTGAGCATTCGACTAGGCACCTAAAACATTTCGGATACCTATGGAAAACTAACATTTTA
>NW_007423285.1:0-515 GCF_000475195.1 Diaphorina citri
CTGCCATGCTACTAGTTAATGACACAAAACATTATGGAGGAGTAATTATAAACCCGATCTATACTTGTCACACACACACAATTATGCACACAGTTGTGTATTTTATGCAGTGGTGGAGAATTTATGCACTAATATACCGGTAAATTTCTGTTAGAAATACATCCACATTGAGTAGATACAATAGTGGCGTAGCTTCGAGTTTGGTGCCGGGGGTGATGAGGGGTTAAATGAGGTCCTCCCTGCTTCTTGGGCAGATTGTCCCAAAAGGGTCCCGCTCTTAAATAATTTACGGCTGATTTTCATGAAATCTGCCTGGGGGAGGAAGAGGAGCCACCTGACTTGAAGAATTTTGACTTTTTTTCCCCTTTAAGGCGCTTTAACCCTACGGACAGGATCATTCGCACCGAATTGACTTATTTACATTTCCTATTTAGAAGATTCTTACTAAACTGAGGTATTTTCTTTAAGAAATGGAACAGTAAAATACATGGAATATTATACCACAGAGGGTCCCT
>NW_007423286.1:0-515 GCF_000475195.1 Diaphorina citri
AGTTGTACATGATTTTCAAGTTACACCTATTACTGACTCAATACTCAATGTCTGGCTGAGGGAAGTTACTTGAACAGGGAGAATAGCAGCCCTGCTATCCTCCCTGTTTAACTGCCCTGCTATCCTTCCTGTTTAACTGCCCTGCTATCCTTCCTGTTTAACTGCCCTGCTATCCTATTATAATATATTGTTAATTTTGTTGTGTGGCTAATGCAGTTGTACATGATTTTCAAGTTACACCTATTACTGACTCAATACTCAATGTCTGGCTGAGGGAAGTTACTTGAACAGGTAGAATAGCAGCCCTGCTATCCTTCCTGTTTAACTGCCCTGCTATCCTCCCTGTTTAACTGCCCTGCTATCCTCCCTGTTTAACTGCTCTGCTATCCTTCCTGTTTAACTGCCCTGCTATCCTTCCTGTTTAACTGCCCTGCTATCCTTCTTGTTTAACTGCCCTGCTATCCTTCCTGTTTAACTGCCCTGCTATCCTTCCTGTTTAACTGCCCTGCTATCCT
>NW_007423287.1:0-515 GCF_000475195.1 Diaphorina citri
CACAGGGAACAGAGTTTGAGGCCAGCAAAACTTTTCCTACGTTTAATATTTTGCTCTCGCATTTAGTTTTCAGTTTTCGTTTCTTCGAGACAAGACTCAGGGACGATATTAGTTTTCAGGGGCGAAGTCAAGGGAGCGCGAAGCGCGACCTCATGCACATCCCGCGAAGCCCCGGGAGCGCAAAGCGCGACCGTAAACAAGGGAGCGCGAAGCGCGACCCCATGCATAACCCCGCGAAGCCCCCGGGAGCGCGCAGCGCGACATCAGGATAAGATCCGCCCCGGGCGGGAATCGAACCCGCGGCCTAGCGCTTACAAGGCAGACGCGCTATCAACCAAGCTAATTAGCTGGCTATACCCCTTCTCATGCTTCATGCTTCTGGCAAAACACAATGAATAATAATTTGCATAATTAGCTATAATATAAAACTTTATCTCTCTCTCTCTAAAACTTTATTATTTATGAGATAATTATATGATGGCAATAAGAGTTGCGCCGTAACTTTAATAAAAGTT
>NW_007423288.1:0-515 GCF_000475195.1 Diaphorina citri
CGACAATCCTCCCTACAACTTTCCTTTAACGACAAGTAGTTGGACAACTTCCAGACTTGATACTTCTTACTATTTGTATTGGAAACCCTTAACAGATCACCGTAAAATGGTGGTCGTCCAATTTCAAATCATAAAAACAACAGAGAGCTTTCTGGAGTACAATATTTACAATAGCAGTTTGCACAATAATGATAGTGGGTGTCGTATATTATACCAGAAATTGATGTTTATGTTGATGTTGTTGTTGTTGTTGTTGTTGTTGTTGTTGTTGTTGTAGCGGCTCTATCTATAGCCGAAAGGTGACGACAAAATAGAGTTTTGAAGCAGAGAGAACCCTTTGAAACTATGTATCTGATAGCTAGGCTGGTTAGGGTTGATGTTGTTTATCGACATGCATTCAAGAGAACTCAGCGAGCAAAACTAAATCCTTCACAAGAAATGTACGGAAATAGCACATGTGCTTCGTAAATAATACATTTCAAGCAATCGAAATCAACGTAATATTTACTCGTTTT
>NW_007423289.1:0-515 GCF_000475195.1 Diaphorina citri
ACGGCTTCTAGATACCGAGATAAATCGATTTAAAAAATACCGGTAAATCGTAAAAAAAAAAAAAAAAAAAAAAAAAAAAGTAGGCAATGAGGTCATAATTCATGACTCCCGCTTCGTTTGTTTGTGCGCAAGCGTTTCTGCGCAGTTCGACGTGAAATCTGACGTCACAACTCTTTGAACTTTTTCATTAGAACGGCAATTAAAAATTGAATTTTCGACCTTTTAAAGTTACTTTTTCCGAGTTTCGACCTCAGATTTGGATTTTTCACTACCTAATTTTTACGTAGGAATTGACCATTTATTAATAATTTTTACCCTTTTGCAACTCCTCCATTGATACATATCTCCCCAGGCTAAAGATTAATACATCATATATATTACTACAATGTCTCTTGTACAATATTGATTTATTTTGAACCTCTTATGATTGACGGACTTTCAGACGGACCTGCTTTATGATTTATGATTTGTCAATTGAGTATAGGTAATACATACCAGGGCCGTATCCAGGATTT
>NW_007423290.1:0-515 GCF_000475195.1 Diaphorina citri
CTTCATATACAAGAAATGTATGGATAGGAATGTAACGAAAATCATACCAAAGAGCGACAGAGTTATTGCCATGAAAATGAAAACAGATCCTGTGGATACACTCATAATCCAAGTGTACATGCCCACATCCAGAGGAACAGATGAGGAAGTGGAGGAAGTTTACAAACAGATTGAAGAAGTAATTAATGAAAACGGAAGAGGACAAGTAAGATCAATAGTTATGGGAGATTGGAATAGTGTGGTTGGTGATGAAAAAGTCGGAGGTATTGTTGGAAATCACGGTTTGGGGAAGCGAAACGAACGAGGAGAAAGGCTGATTGGATTCTGTGAGCAGTTTGGTTTCTGGATATCGAACACCTGGTTTCAACAACATAAGAGAAGACTCTACACTTGGAAGAGTCCGGGAGACATAATGCGGTCTCAAATAGATTACATCCTAACAAACCAGAGGTACAAGAACAGCATTTTAAAAGTAAGAACATATCCAGGAGCCGACATCTTCTCGGATCATAATC
>NW_007423291.1:0-515 GCF_000475195.1 Diaphorina citri
TTTCATGTGGTTAGCTCCATCCTTTTTCATCTCATGTGTGGTCAGTTTTACTTTTTCCCATACTTTTTTATACGTAATAGTCTGTTCTAATAAACGTACCTACATACTACTTACCTACTTTTGTAATAATAATAATAATAATAATAACAGACTCTTGAGTAGAAGAGGTATCCACTAGGCGAGGTTGACAGACACGTTCTCTACCACCTAACCCATAGAGCTCCATTATTATCTATGTGGTAAATATCTCAAATTATTGAGGATAAAATTCCATGCCTCGAATGGGATCAAAAGAAAGGTAGTTCTTTCTACCTCTCTAAATTAGTGTGTGAAATGGGAGAGAGAAACTCCTAAATTCCTAGGTACCTTTGTTGGTACCTAAGTAGATATGCCGGTGAAGTCTTATATGTATAGGTATCTAGGCTGAAACCTATGTCGATAAAGTCTAAACCACAAAACATGGACAAGACGAAAGAAAAACTGGAATTTTCAAATCCTCTGAAACAATTCCCTGC
>NW_007423292.1:0-515 GCF_000475195.1 Diaphorina citri
TGCTTCCCGTACATGTTGAGCTTTGAGTATATCTCCAAACTCATCAATGCGGTTGTCAGTGTTTTCAAAAGGTAAACCCTTCTGGCTTTTGTCATAACTTTCTACATATTAAGAAGCTCTTAAGGTGTGTCCACTCATAGTCGACCGGCCATCGATTCACAGTGATCGATGTGTGGACACACCTTTGTGTATAACATCAGATTGTCTAGAATTTTACTTGGTGTTTTTAAAGTGCCGCCCAAACACCCAAGTCGTTAGTCTCTTGTTGATTCACGGGCCTATTACCATTCTGAACCCGTGCTATAAAGAGGTGCTCTATTAATCTGTTAGAATAATCGGACAACCTTCTAATTCGACAGTCTAAATAACGCTCTCTACTTATTGAGTAAAAGAATCCAAAGGCGGACAAGGAACCGTGATGTGAACTATGGGTAGGTATTTAACCTTTAAGGGCTCTTGCTGTGCTCCGGTGTAGGATGTCTTCGGGAGACTTTTTTCCGACAGTATTACATGTA
>NW_007423293.1:0-515 GCF_000475195.1 Diaphorina citri
ACCCTGCCTCTTTCCTTCAATGATTGCAACCATGAAATCATTATGCCTGTAGAGATGTCCTATCCAGCGATGTCTTCTAGGACTATAACTAGAAGATCGGTCATTAGGACTATAGCTAGACGTAGTCTTTTGATATTGATGCGCTTTGACAAAAAGTTATCTTGAAACCAACTACCGACGGTACGTGAGATATCTGACTTTACGTGACGATGACGACTCACTACGTCTTCACAAACCTGATGATCTTGCCAGGAGGTTATCACCCTGGAGGTCAGTGACCTCTTCACTTCTAACTCTACTGATACCACTACTACTTCTACTAATAATTCTACTAAGATGATTAGAGAATCTGAAAATAATTCTACTAAGATGATTAGAAAATCTGAAAATAATTCTACTAAGATGATTAGAAAATCACTTCTACTACATAGTTGGGGTGGGGGATTAGAAATCTATCTATACTGACGCAAGATTAGGATAAATGCATGATCCCGACCCGAGTAATTTTGAGATTA
>NW_007423294.1:0-515 GCF_000475195.1 Diaphorina citri
TCATTGCTACGAAATAAAAACGGCGGTGAAACACTCATCTTTTTTTTTTTTTTTAAATATTGTGTTTCTTATAGCCAATCTGATGATTAAAAAATAATAATAATAATAAAACAGGTACCTATACCTATAACAAACTCACCCTGTGCAGTTCGACCACCTCCTCATCTTGGTTGATACCGAATGTAGACTTGAGAATGTTCTTGTGCCGATTCAGCACTTTATCTTCCCCGTAGAACAGAACTATGATAACAAAGGTCGTATCGTTGACGGCCCCTGAGTCCTGACTTCCGCCCAGAATGTTGAGAACCAACACCTTGAGCCTTTGCAAGATATTGGTGATCTGCGAGCTAGCGCTGGATCCGATTGAACCCATAAACGAACCCCATCTGAGTTTTTGGTGAACGGGGAGAGGAGGAAAATGAAAGGAATTTTAGTTGAAATTAACTTGTCACAAATTTGGTTAATTGATATAGAGGTGTGTACCTCTCTTTCACTTGTATTTGATCCACCAACCT
>NW_007423295.1:0-515 GCF_000475195.1 Diaphorina citri
TCATTTATTGTTTTATTAAAGTCCCAGTAGTGCACTTGCTACGGCATTGGACTCACAACCGAGAGGATTGTGGTTCAAAACCCAACGGTAACAGAAAAAAATGAGTCCGAGGAAGACCCAAGTATGAAGATATGAAGAATTGCTTTCACTAGTGGTTCTTTTCAAACAAATGATAAATGATATGCTCCGGCAATTCTGTATTCTCTGGTTTACAAGAAGACTGTCATATGTCATAATCATAACCATTGAGCGACCTACAAAGGCAGGTTTAATAGAAAGCCCGCCCGCAATCAACAAAAACTTGGCACTTTGCAAAAGTTGTGACGCACAGAAGAAAACCTTACACATACAACCCTTGCATAACAAGAAACCCTTGCATAATGCATAACAATAATAAATGTTGCTATGACGTTGAAATTTTGCGAAACATGAAATGCACACTGCCCTCCTTAATGAAAAGGCAGTATATCCAAATTCCTAACTTTTCAGGAAACGTCATTGAAGTTTTTGGCAGT
>NW_007423297.1:0-515 GCF_000475195.1 Diaphorina citri
TCGATGGTCAGTTTTTAGTGCCAAAATACGTTTTGAGGTCCCTAGAGCCTAAATCCAAAGTTTCAGCCATTGGTCCGTATGTGTGTGTCTGTCTGTCTGTCTGTAAACAAAATATCTCGAGAACGGTAAGAGCTAGAGACCTGAAATCTGGTATGTATCTTTCAAATGTGACAAGGATGCGACACGAAACGTTTGGTTAAAATAGGTGCTGCGGTTGGCGGTATTTTGACCGCTTTTTGGCGATTTTCGGTGTAATTTAACAATATCTCGGGAACGGTAGGTATAAGCTAGAGACTTGAAATTTGGTATGTAGTTCACAAAGATGCAACAAAAAACGTTTGGTTGAGATGGTTGCTGCGCTTGGTGGTATTTTGACCGCTTTTGGACAGATTTCGACCGTTTTTTGGCGGTTTTCAGCTATACCAACTAAACGGTTGGAGATATGGTAAAAGTTAGGGTAAAATAATACTCAAATAAGCATCATTAAATAGGATAAGGAAAGTTGTGTGATGTTC
>NW_007423298.1:0-515 GCF_000475195.1 Diaphorina citri
AAATTTTGGATTCTTATACAAATGTTCTCCTGAAAAAGTAACAAAATACGAGTCACTAGAGAGGTATTTTCTGGATCTTATAAATCCATCGCTGGATTCACTTTGAAAAAAAAGAAGTATTTTGAAAATCCATATTCAGTGAATGGGATTCTCAAATCCATTGTAAATGTAAATGCAGTTTCTTTGTGTTATTATGTCACAACTTTGGTGCTCACTGCAGCGTTGTAGGATTTTCCCAATATGTCAATTAATAATAATAAATCCATCGCTGGATTCACTTTGAAAAAAAAGAAGTATTTTGAAAATCAATATTCAGTGAATGGGATTCTCAAATCCATAGTAAATGTAAATGCAGTTTCTTTGTGTTATTATGTCACAACTTTGGTGCTCACTGCAGCATTGTAGGATTTTCCCAATATGTCAATTATCCTAAAATCCTATGTTTACCTACCATGCTGGCACCGGTCGCTATGCGCATTTATATGTCATAGCTACTCATTTTCCTCACGAGGCTG
>NW_007423299.1:0-515 GCF_000475195.1 Diaphorina citri
CATGTTTTCCAGGCGTGTGATGGATTTTCCGCACTTTGTTAACTTGATTAGAAAAACCACGAGATTTCCAGTTCTAGTGTAGAAAAAGCAAAATCGGGAAAAACAAATGAAACTCCTATTCATCTTGATAGACACAAGAAATACGATATAGGAAATTTCGGTGATTTTGGCACATCCACTAATACTAAATGCTATAATATAGCTCCGCTCTCTTTTCTTTCATCTTGCAACCTAAGTTAGAATATGCGGTGATTTTGACACATCCACTAGCAATATATCTTACATTATGTATGAGTGGGTTACCCGTCCCTTGTACGTTAAGAAGGGGGTTGTTCCGTTCGAAAAACAACATACAGACGAATTTTTAAATAAATGGTTGGTAGCTATCACCAAATCAAAGTAATAATGAATGTGTGCCTGTGCTACTCTAGAACACGTTTCCTTAATTCATAGAATTATTTTTATTATTTCAGAGCAGCTTTCTTTTTATTGCGTGAACTATCTATTTGCTGACA
>NW_007423300.1:0-515 GCF_000475195.1 Diaphorina citri
AAGAAGAAGAAAAGACCCTGATCACCGTTAAATTGTGACGATGCCGATGTCATAAGGATTGTCATAAAAATTTAGTAGGCACTTGGCTAACTGAACTACTTTGAACATTCTTCTCTTTTATCTGTAACACTAATGAAATAAATATATTTTCCAATATAAATAGCATCATTGAATCACACCACCAGCTGATGGTTGCTGTTGCAAATCTTTCACAGATAAATATCAGAATGATTTCAGCCTAATCGATCACGGTATGTCCCCAAGACCTAAATAGGTGCCCCCTCTGAGCACATTAAATTTCAGCTCTAGGCTTTCCAATCCCAGTACTTCTTAAGGTGGACTAGAAAAGTTATTCTCGCTTCCTTCGCTCCAAAAGAATGCCCATACAGTAGAAATAGCTAGAAAAATAACAAGTATAAAAACACAAAACACTATAATATCAGGATAATCTAGTTCATTTAATAATTTTGAAAAACCTCTGATCCTACAAGAAGTCTATTTGTGTATCATAGGCT
>NW_007423301.1:0-515 GCF_000475195.1 Diaphorina citri
CATCAGTCCGATCACACATGATAAATCACGGATCTGATGTGATAATGCCATCAGGGTTGTACACAGGTGATTTATCCGCGGCCCCATTAGGACTGGGCTCCTTTAGGAAGTCCCGAACGAGCAGTTTTTACCAGCCTCGGTGGTGTAGTGGTCAGGACGCTCGCTTAGTAATCAGGAGGGTGTAATAATAATAATAATAATAATATGTTATATTGTGAATAAATTATACATACAGTACATACACAATGTTAATTTAAGAAGAAGATAGGTTTATTCTTACCGTTTTTATTAGGATACCTAGTATCCTAGTATCCCCTTATAATATCTTCTCCCTATAAATTCTAAGGATATAATAAAAACGGTAAGAATAATGTTAATACATAGGATGTCTAATATAAACCTAACAAATAATCGCCACAAATTTTAAGCACAAGACTAAGTATACTCAAGTAATTTTCGTCCGAACCCTAAAGAGAAAATGGTGTGGGATCACGGCCTAAAGGTATTGGGTCTAA
>NW_007423302.1:0-515 GCF_000475195.1 Diaphorina citri
TCTCTCTCTCTCTCTCTCCTTCTTATAATTTCTCATATTTCGTATATCTACTTTCTCTCTCATTTGTAATCTTTTTCTCTTTCTCTCACACACTTGTTTATATCTTTTTTCTTCGTGGAAACTGCTAAACATATTAAGTCTGTAAAGAAGGAACGACATGTTTTTTTCTCTCTCTGTTTCTGTTTCTGTTTCTTTCTTCTTCTTCTTCTTCTTCTTCTCCTTCTTCTTCTTTTTCTTCTTCTTCTTCTCCTCCTCCTTCTTCTTCTTCTCCTACTTCTTCTCCTTCTTCTTCTTCTTATTTTTTGTTCTCATGCTGACGAGCAAAATTAGGTTGTGCAACAATCAAATTTGATTGGTCAACCAACGGTATGTTGGTTGACCATTCGTATACTAGGTACTACTTTAGGTGGGTACCCTAATACATAAGTAAGTATACCTACTTTCATAGGGAAAATTCGGTTACAGAACGGGTTAACTTTAACGGGTTATCTCCACGGGTTTCAACCAGCCCTGCT
>NW_007423303.1:0-515 GCF_000475195.1 Diaphorina citri
GGTCTTATCGTCCCGAAAACGAAGAGAGAAGGAAGACAGGATAGGAGAAAGCCAGCCGTTCCGAGAACGAACATTATCATATCAGGATAAAATCCGCCCCAGGCGGGAATCAATCCCGCGGCCTAGCGCTTACAAGGCAGACGCACTACCAACTAAGCTAACTAGGCTGGCTAGCTCATTCTCAACTACGTGGATTCCGCTAGGCTGGTTCTGCTGCGTAGTTCTACCTCGACGTAAGCTACGCCACTCGAGGCAGGACTGAGGAATGTGTCTAGGTGCACAGGTAACATCTAATATGGCACGCCCTCCTGTTATCACCAATAAGTTCGACATTCTTGTTCCATCAAAACCAAACAACATGCACAGGATCGGTTTCAACTGACAAAAATCGGCCATATTTCAGTTTCACAAACCAAAAAAGTCTCAAGTACTGTTACCTATCTTATATTATAAGAACGAGATCCATTCACAGTTCACATTTCATAGTTCACACACTGATCGCTCTATCTCTAGAA
>NW_007423304.1:0-515 GCF_000475195.1 Diaphorina citri
TGAAAATTTGGACCGATTGCAATACTTTCATTACTAGTATAGCTCCGCTATACTGTAGTAATAGAAAGTAATAAAAAATTACCTAGGTATAGATAGGGTACCTAAGGAAAGTAAAAAGCCGGCGGTGACAGCACGTTGAATGCAGCGATTTCCCATAGATCACTGAAGTTAAGCAAGGTTGCGCGTCGTTAGTATCCGGATGGGTGACCAACTGGCAAATCATGTGCTAATGGCTTTTCTCGGCTTCACTCAACCTATTAGGTAGTTTCCTCATGAACTTATTAGGGACTTTCCTCATGAACTTATTAGGGACTTTCCTCATGAACTTATTAGGGACTTTCCTCATGAACTTATTAGGGACTTTCCTCATGAACCTATTAGGTACTTTCCTCATGAACTTATTAGGTACTTTCCTCATGAACTTATTAGGCACTTTTCTCATGAACTTATTAGGGACTTTCCTCATGAACTTATTAGGGACTTTCCTCATGAACTTATTAGGGACTTTCCTCATG
>NW_007423305.1:0-515 GCF_000475195.1 Diaphorina citri
TTCATCTCCCTCTCCCTCCTCTTCATGGTCACCATCTTCCTGTAGAGGTAAATAACGAGGTGAACTACAAGTCAAACGTTTTAAGATAGTAACACACTACCATCATGTCATGTCACGTGAACTCATGGGGAGTCAGAAAGATGTAGTTCAAAGTTTTCCCATAATATTGTAGGTAATCTAGTTCAGGACAGCCACACTACTATCACGTCATGTGAGCTCACATCTACATCTTTCTCACTCCCCATGAGTCCAAGTGACGTCATGGTGGTGTGGTACCTTTTAAGTCCGTTCTAACTTGGCGTTCGGAAAAAAATCGTGTCATCGGTAGTGAGAGCACTCTTATTTAAATTTCGTTGAATGTACCAGTTTCCAGTGGTTCACTAAAGTTAAGCAACGTTTAGGCGGACCCCGTCCGTTGGACCCATAAAAACCTTAGCAGTTATACAGTGACGTCAGCAAACTTACTGAGAGCGCAGGTTCTTGTACCTGAGGTTCAGGGATCTGCTCTGGTACCT
>NW_007423306.1:0-515 GCF_000475195.1 Diaphorina citri
TGTGTATAAAGAAGAAAAAAGGAAGAGGGGTCATATTTAGGTACTAGGTACTTACTTGGGCCGTATGACTAAGTGGTTGAATTTATGTTTGAAATTATTAAAACAATAGCATTAAGTAAATTAAATAATTGTGTACCTACCTACTTAGTTACTTACTTAACAATCAACATATAAAAGCAATATAAAACATTACTAACAGGTACCTATTAAGTAAGTAGGTACCAGAAACTAATTAGTATGCCTAGCAATCTGCATCATTTTGATTAGTGGTCAGTAGGTACCAATACCACGAAAGATTCAACACCAATATTTAAATGATGTCTTTGAAACCTAGATAAAAAGTTAGCCATAATATAGTTAGAGGATACAAAAAAGAGACAATAGTTTAAATACTTACTGACATAAAGGTACAAACAAAATGGCAATACATTGCAAACCAATAAGAAAGCTCTTACCTTTTAATAATGGAAGCTGCTGTAGTTCTACATCTGTAGCATTGCGATATCTAGAAGATC
>NW_007423307.1:0-515 GCF_000475195.1 Diaphorina citri
ACCGCTTTTTGGCGGTTTTCGGTGTAATTTAACAATATCTCGGGGACGGTATAAGCTAGAGACTTGAAATTTGGTATGAAGTTTACAAGTGCGACAAGGATGCAACACAAAACGTTTGGTAGAGATGGTTGCTGCGCTTGGCGGTATTTTGATCGCTTTTGGACAGATTTCGACCGTTTTTTGGCGGTTTTCAGCTATACTACAAAACGGTTAGAGATATTGTAAAAATTAGGGTAAAAGAACACTCAAATAAGAATCATTCAATAGGATAAGGAAAGTCGTGTGTTGTACAAGAAAGAACACTCAAATACAGCATCATTCAACAGGATAAGGAAAGTCGTGTGATGTTCACAGTTCACACCAGATTTTTAATCAGTTGTTGATGGGTGTTCAATATTTTCATCTCATGAGTTAATATGCTGGGAATTTCATCGCAATCTGATAAGTGATAATGATAAGCATAGATTCGGAACGCATAAAGACAGGTCCATTGATAAATACCTACACCAGAAGAT
>NW_007423308.1:0-515 GCF_000475195.1 Diaphorina citri
AAATTATAGGGGTATCAAACTTATGTCGCATACAATGAAAATTTGGGAAAGAATAGTTGAAACGAGATTGAGGGAGGAGGCAAGTACAAGTGAGGAACAGTTTGGATTTATGCTTGGAAGAGGAACGACTGATGGTGTGTTTGCTATAAGAAAAGTGATGGAGAAATGTAGAGAAATGCAGCGTGATGTTCATGCTGTATTTATAGATCTGGAAAAGGCGTATGAAAGATGCTGTGTTTGCTATAAGAAGAGTGACGGAGAAATGTAGAGAAATGCAGCGTGATGTTCATGCTGTATTTATAGACCTGGAAAAGGCGTATGACAGAGTACCTCGAGACGAAGTCTGGAAGTGTATGAGAGTGAAAGGAGTGCCCGAGAAGTATGTCCGATTGGTGAATGAAATGTATAAGGGGGTTAAAACGGAAATAAGGAGTAGTCTGTCAGTTTTTAGTGTCAAAACACGTTTTGAGGTCCCTAGAGCCTAAATCCAAAGTTTCAGCCATTGGTCCGTGTGT
>NW_007423309.1:0-515 GCF_000475195.1 Diaphorina citri
GGATTTTTCCCAACTTTTTACATAGGAATCGACCATTTATTTATAATTTTTACCCATTTGCAACTGCTCCATTAGACTATCTACTAATTTTTCATGTCACCGTGTCTTAATAATTCAAAACAATACCAACATAAATAGAAAACAATTATTTTTACCTCTTCAACATTTAATTTAAAAAAGAAAGAAAAAACATCACATTGAAAGATGACAGGAGTTAGGTATTAGAACAATATTATTTTGAATTTAATTATAAAATTTAATTTATAAAAAATCACACCATCCCAATTGTCCCAAATCACAATCTATTTCATCACAAAATTCGCGAATTTTTTACGTCAAAACTCGAACGACAGCCGACAGACAAACAAAAATCGGAGTACTCCCTCCAACCTACACTTTTCGACTGCCCGTGAAGTGAACAAACTGAAGAAGTTTTTTTCGTTCACTTCGTTTCTGGCGAAGAAACAGCGTCGTTTTTTTTGACGACCCCCCCCCCCCCCCTCGCCCTTTACCCA
>NW_007423310.1:0-515 GCF_000475195.1 Diaphorina citri
CTGTAAGAACATATTCTCCTAATACTTGAATCCACTCTAGCGATCTAAAATCGAAAGTAAAACCAACTCGGCCGATCCCAATTATCGCTCGAGTGATTTTATTCCGATCGCTTAACTATCTTGAGCGATTCTAGGATCGGATCCACTCAAACTGTCAAACTCTTTCAGGTGTGATGTCATAGAATCACTTTTTTGTAGCAACTCACTTCAAGACATAAGAGGTTTGAAGTTAAGAAAGAAGTCGGAATGATGTGATTTTTGTTATAACATCACAACCGGTTCGTCGGAGAATACAACTAGTTTGATGGTAACTGTTACCTCCTCATAATCTCCTAATACAAACATGTTGAACGTTCCTGCGCACTGAGTTCCTCCTAGCAACCAAGACATTAGGTGCAACTCGGACTGTTCAGTCCTTTTCACCTTTAAATTAAACTAAGTATCTGTACATGTGTATACTTCAGTACTTAGATGGTATCCAATTTCATCAGTCGATTTCACTGGCCAAGTGGCAT
>NW_007423311.1:0-515 GCF_000475195.1 Diaphorina citri
TAACAAATTGTTTATTTATTTATGAAAAGAAAATATTATAGTTCCACTATGCTTCTCTTCCAACTCTAATGGGACAACATAGATTACCTACATGGAATCATCATGTTAATCATGAAAGATATAAATGGAGACTTTTTGCTTTCTGTACCTACACAGTAGAAGACTCAATTAAGCCTTTTGGAGCAACTTCTCTGTATCCATTTAATCCATTGCCAAGTTGCAGGACCTCAGATACCATGGTACTCGTTTTGAACACGTGTGGCGTTGTCTTGGCCACGAACATTGGGTTAGAAAGCTGACGAAATGAGAGTTTCACCTAGTGAAAGCCCTTAATATACTTAACAATTTGCAAGATTATTAAAGGAGCGTGGTAGCTCCCCGCCAAGCCAAGTCAAAATTTGACCACGCTACTAGGAGATATTATACGTTTTACACCACGGTCCTTCAATCTTCACATGCAAAACATCAGCAAACATCAGATAGAAACCAATGATGCCAGCCAACGCGCAACGCTT
>NW_007423312.1:0-515 GCF_000475195.1 Diaphorina citri
TTTAACACTTTGTACTTCTTCGCAAAATTCTGACGTCACAACAAACCATGATATTAAAATCAAATTATAATCATAGTTAGGTACCTATGCAATGTTTTCAAAGATTTATCTATTGCAATTTTTACGACATACCATTTTGAAGTATAAAATGCAAAGTGCAAACTTTTTGCAAAATTTGCAAATTGGAACGCTGGCCTGATAAATAGTGAAGTTCTAAAGTCAACAGTCCTACACCCTACTTCCTAAGGGGAAGTTTATAAACCAACCTCAGTGGTGTAGTGGTTAGCACAGTGGACTCTGGATCTGGAGGTTGGTGGTTCGAGTCCAAGTCAAGTGATGTAATTTAGCATTGTGTAAGTGGGGACCAATATTTTTGACAATCATTTATGCTGAACAAAAGTAAAATTACTTTTTTTTCTAGTAGGAAGCTCAAACGGAGGTATTTGTCGAAAAAATGAAAATTTAATAAATGGCTAAAGAAAAAGAAAAAAACTCACCTTTAAGATTTTGAATCC
>NW_007423313.1:0-515 GCF_000475195.1 Diaphorina citri
GTAATAGGGTGTTGCCATTATACTTTGTCAATTACCTGTATTGTATGCACTTTAAAATAAATAAATTCAAATTCAAAATTCAAATAAATAGGTAAATATTAAAAATACTAAATACCTAATAATTAAAATGAACTTTTGTGGTGAAGAGGATTAAGTGCCTACTTATTAGAAACAATAGAATTACCAATTAATTAAAACTAGGTAGATCCATAGATAATAAATAGGTAATATGTAATAATATGATTAGTAAGGATTTAAGATTTAGGCAAACGTAATTTTTATAAAACTATTTTGTTATTTGTCATCCTTTCTCTTATTTTGACTGAAGATGTTCTCTGTTTCTAAGCATTAAAAAATCCAAACTCCAATGAATTTTGGTTGGAAAAGTAGTACCTTATACTTCAGCTTGTTCTAATGCAGGGTTTTCCAATTTCCATGTGTATGCGGGCCACATGCTACATTCGGAGGTACTTTGCGGGCCACATATGTACATAGGAAAGCACCCCCCCCCCCAA
>NW_007423314.1:0-515 GCF_000475195.1 Diaphorina citri
TATCAGAATACTCGTATACAAGATATTACTTATGTCTTTCCTTGAATTTGAGGGCAAAGTCATTAAAATAGAGAACATATTCTTGGAACTAGGAAAATTCAAGTCCTTAGTGAAATAAGTATCTTAAAAACAAAAGAATTTTATCAAGTACTGATCAATTCCAGGAACTTTTACTTCTAACAATTACCAATGCAAGGATGAAGCGTTGGAATTTTTATAGCTTTTTTGTTCATTATCTATGATCTCCTTCCACATTAGTTAGTTTTATTTGTCAAATTTACATTAATTCAGTTCCTATATTATTCCCTTTTTCTTTTCTCCTATCTCGCTCGCTTTTTCTACAGGAGAAAAACTTTACAATTTTCTTCTCTTGATACAATTAGAGCTCTTGAAATTCACTTTACTTGGGGGGAAAAAACTTCATGATGATTTGAATATTTTTTCTATGCAGTTAAGTTCGTTTTTTCATTTCATTTAAAGTTATTATTCTTTGTAAATATAATTTTCTGTGAGAC
>NW_007423315.1:0-515 GCF_000475195.1 Diaphorina citri
CATGGTTGTAGTTTTTGTGTTCCTAAAATGTACTTGTAATTGTTCACTGCTTGTGCTACCCCAAACTTGAGTAAACAGCATGACTTCAACTTTGAAGAAGAGTAAAAATTTAAAAAAAAAAAGGAATTTTAATTGTGTTAAGCATATTTAAATGCTTGTCACAAACATCGTTCCCTGATTATTTCACCTAGATAAATTTCATGACATGACTTGGACTCGAACCACCAACCTCCAGATCCAAAGTCCAACGCGTTAACAACTGCACCACTGAGGTTGGTTTTGAAGAAGAGTAACCCAAGATAAAAGAGAGTTTTTGACCGGAATCTTTTTTTGGATTTCATAAAATTAGGCTAATGCCAAATGTAGTTGTAGCTGTTGTACTTCTACATTGTGTACCTAGCAGGAATTTACTGAATCCTAATTCAGAGATGAAGTAAATATGTATGTACTACTGTCTTATAGTAAAATGAAAAAAAAAAAAAAAAAAAAAAAAAAAAACTTGGAAAAAAACCCTA
>NW_007423316.1:0-515 GCF_000475195.1 Diaphorina citri
TTATCCCATATTTTTTTTTTTTATTTTTTATTATTTTTTTTTTTTTTGAACGTTATTTGCAGAGGGAAACTATAACAATCAGAGTCCTTGTCCCTCCATAAATTTTAGTTTCGTTGGATCTTTAACCACTTCGAACTCCGGACCGGTACTAGGGATGGGCGATATATATCGATATTTCCGAATATCGATATTTTACTTTCGATATATCGGCAATATCGATATTTTACTTTCGATATATCGATATCGGAAATGTCGATATTTTTATAAATATTGCCCATCCCTAACCGGTACTGAGTAAAAATGTCAAATAATAGTGAAAATAGTAGGAAATTTTGTTTTTTAACTAATCTGAGCGCACGGCAGTGCGCCAGGCCAAGTTCCAGTAAGCACGCCTGTGTATCTTTACACGAACCGATTTGGCAGGTTTTTCTCACCTACATAGATCAGCTTCCTCTAAAGATAAACTTTTGAAATTCAAGGCACATATTTAGGTAAGGTATATAAACATACCTTGA
>NW_007423317.1:0-515 GCF_000475195.1 Diaphorina citri
ATTGTAACATTCCTCAACACTTTCGTCCATTGGTCATTTATCTTGCCAGGTAATTAATCATTTGCTTTCTTGCCAATGTTCACACTTGCAGAACCGTTGTGTCAGGGCCGTTCAGGGATGTGCTTGTCTCCTCCTCAGCGAAAATGAGGCACTGATAAAAACAAGTGAAAATTAGACTCCTAGATTTCCTTGATATTTCTGAACTATCTTCTTGAACCGATTTTCTCATACACTGTTTTCGTGATATGCGTCATCTGTAGGTATCTTACTTACGTACCTATAGATATTATCTCAATATTATTATCCTTCTGCAATACATATCTACACGTAGATAGGTAGGTTCATAGGTGCCTAATATACCTACCTAGGTACCTAGATACAAAATTTTCCCCAAGTTCATTGTGCTTCACAGTACTCCGCATGAACATGTACGATTTGTCCTCTTCTTCTGAACACTCTCCCGGGCCTGGATTATCAGATGAGGATGAGTCTTGAATTTTACTAATCGTGTGAAA
>NW_007423318.1:0-515 GCF_000475195.1 Diaphorina citri
AGCTTTAATTTTAATGGTACCTCTTTCTCAGATTGTTCCTTGAAGTCTTTACCAAGTGTTTTGCTTAAAATCTTACTTGCTGTTTTGTTCATGGATGAAAAACACCTAAAAATTTCACTTCAATATCTTGGGTTGAGTAATCATTGGATAAATTACTAGCCCTGAGATCTCTGGTACCTACCAGGTAAGCACTGAACCATTACAGACAACTTTTAAACTTGCCTGAACTTTGAAAAGTGTTTGCACTCTGGCTGATGGATTTTTTTACTGATTTGTTGCATGGGTGAAAATAGTCAGCCAATTTCTTGATGACCTAAATTGGGATCTGAAGGAGTACAGAAAGTTGACATTCATTTCAACTTGTATTGTTTTTCCATTTGATAGCTGACTTCTCTAACATTTTTCAGGTTTCCGGTAGCACTAAAAGACCTGCTGGTACAATGGAAGAATCTCGAGAACCAGAAGTAGATATTGAACCTCTCGTAACAATGACATCATCATCCAACCCAGCTGCA
>NW_007423319.1:0-515 GCF_000475195.1 Diaphorina citri
TATAGCTTAAAATTAACTAAACATGACCGAGTGATCGACTACTGGTGTAAAGTCGACTACTGGTACATTCACCCTACCAGCGTTCTTTCTACCAATACAGCTAGTACCCATAATTGGTACCTACTTTATTCGGACATGAAAGTACTCAGAATCCCCAGCAACAGAGGAATACTTGATGGCACCATTTGTACCAATAACTGATGGTACTCTGCACTCCAGTACTTGATGGTAGGTACTATTTGTATCTACCAATATGAAGACGATCCAAATGCGAATGTAGTCCTCATCAAACACACGATCATCTCCTATATAGTACCTATGTAGCAAACTAAAGACCACATTCACCCACGACGATCTGCTACAAGGAAACGAAAAAGCCCTTTTCGTTGCAAGGCACTGGAGGTAGGTACCTACCAAATATTATGAGAAAGAAGAGTACCTACTCGGAAAGTAAGTACCAATAGCTGATGGTACTATGTACCAATAACTGATGGTACTCTGTACTCCAATACTTG
>NW_007423320.1:0-515 GCF_000475195.1 Diaphorina citri
AGCGTATGTCGTGACGTCAGAGTTCACGATTTACCGGTATTTTTTTAATCGATTTATCTCATGATCTAGAAGTCGTAGAATAAAAAGAAAAATTCCGTTGTTCCTCATTTTTCCTGCTCTTTGACTTTGAGACATCACCCAAGTAAGCGCAACTGATCTATTGTATAGGTATACAGAGTTGGAATCTGAGACATCTGACTCACGGAGTAGTTCACTGTGTGAGTACTTCTTTACAACTCACTCTCCACACATCTCTATTCTCTAAAGGCCGAGGACTTTTTGGGTTTTACAAGCTTATAGCCCCAAAGTAAAATTTTTTGGACAATTTGGACTCTGGGTCTTCATTACTACAAGGTACACATTGACGCTCGGCATTTAGGACTACAAAAAAAGTCCAAAATTTTGGACACTGGGGGCCTTTAGAATCTTGGACGTTGGGCTATAACCGTATACTAAAACATCCACCCAAGTCAATCAATCCTGCATCCCATCTCACAATAACAATGGAAAAAAAA
>NW_007423321.1:0-515 GCF_000475195.1 Diaphorina citri
AAACACTGGGAGTTGAATTCGTAAAATTGTATGAACGCCTAGTAATACGTTGGATATGCAATGTGCAATGCTGCAAACACAGTAAGTCTGAGATGGTTTAACACAGAATTTTCAAAGTCAAAATTTTCATGCATAATCATAGACGATACGCACTGAAACAGCATTTAAATATTAAATAATGAGATTAGAAAACTGTAGCTGCTTTGTAAATGTCACGAAATCATTTTTTTTTTTTTTCTGATGAGTTATTCATTAAATTTTTGGCCCGTTTTCCTGAGAGAGTTCTTCAGTTCACTAAATCACTAGTAAATGAATCGTATGCAAGTAGGTAAGAACACATGGAACATTAGACACATATTTATGTACATTGTAATCACATGTTGCAAATTGTTACACATGACACACATCTTGTTGGGAGTCTCCGATGTCACTTGTTCAATTTTCGCAGCAAGGATAACAGGTGGATTAAAAACCATATGAGCTTGGACACGGATATTCGCCCATACTTATCTCTT
>NW_007423322.1:0-515 GCF_000475195.1 Diaphorina citri
ACTGATCGTGGATTAAAAACTTAAAATTATCTACCTAATCGCTTGGATTCCTTTCCTCATTCCTCGTATATCGAAAAAAGAGAACGAAGGTGTTTTTCAAATTTATATTAGATTAACCACAAATAATGTAAAATAAACAAAACTTTTTTCAGAATATTTTTTTTTTATTAGGTATGTAGATATAATGTGAAAAATTTCTTGACTTCACATAATTTTCATGTTAGAAAAGAATATAGCCATAATACACAGTTGTGTATTGTTTGAAAAAATAAATTTCAGAAAGAGAAAGCGAGCAGTCATACTACAGGAGTAGGGATAAACCCATTGAAGGAATTGTATGAAATTCAAATGAATCTGATCAACTGATCGTGGATTAAAAACTTAAAATTATCTACCTAATCGCTTGGATTCCTTTCCTCATTCCTCGTATATCGCTAATTCCTAACGTGAGTAATAAAGTAATTCCCATTCCACTATTCTTTTATTCCACTGTTTTCCCCGATACTCGCAAGTTT
>NW_007423323.1:0-515 GCF_000475195.1 Diaphorina citri
CACACAGAATTATCCCAAGTTTCATTAATTTTAATGTCACCTACCTACCTCTCTACATAAATATCTATCTATTTCGTACCTAATATATGGTTACACCTACATGTAATTATACCTACCTACGTATTATTTACGTGTAGGTACAGAGTTGAAGATAATTAAATTGCATTACAGGGTACAGACATGCTAAAACATAACATACATGAAGATGGTTGACATGCGACATAGATATACTATGATAGATATACGAGTATCTATGTAGGAAGTTAGGTACGTAGGTAGGATTGTAGGTACGATTGTAGGTAGTAAGTTAGGTACGATTGTAGGTAGTAAGTTAGGTAAGATTGTAGCTAGTAAGTTAGGTACGATTGTAGCTAGTAAGTTAGGTACGATTGTAGGTAGTAAGTTAGGTACGATTGTAGGTAGTAAGATAGGTACGATTGTAGGTAGTAAGTTAGGTACGATTGTAGGTAGTAAGTTAGGTACGATTGTAGGTAGTACGAGTAAGTTAGGTATAT
>NW_007423324.1:0-515 GCF_000475195.1 Diaphorina citri
ACTTTGATATTTTCCTTAAAGCTTGGAGGTTGAATTTAATCTCTTCTAATTGGCAGATTTCCGAACTCAAAACTGGGATGAAAAATATATATGTATGACATGTGCCATTCTTCTTTGTGTTTGGAAGTCAGATTTGAGAATATATTTATGTACCTACATGCATGTATTTCAAATACGAGTAGGTATAATACCTACCTCTAACTAGGTATGTATGTAGGTAGAAATAACATGGGTTCTTTATGGGTTGGTTTGATGCAAGCATGTAGGTCTAGGTATATTTGTAGTGCAATAAACAAAAAATGTAAATAGCCGGTCTCTAATATTACCTACCTATAAACATTAGAGCTCCATTATTATATGATCAATTTCTCAAATTAATGAATATACAATTCCATTCTTTGGCTGGGATCGAACCCGCGGCCTCTTGTTTACCAGGCGAGCGTCTTAACCACTACACCACCGAGGCAGTGATTGACTATACCTACTTTTTTTTTATTTTTTTTTTTTTAAGATGA
>NW_007423325.1:0-515 GCF_000475195.1 Diaphorina citri
TTTAAACTTTTTACCCCCACTCCTGACGCAGAGTGAACGCCGCATCGATGCGGCGTAGGAATGAAAAACAGACCTCATATGACCGCATTCAAACATCAAGTAAATAATATGAAACTCATAAATTCAACAAATCTAAAAAACATATAAAGAAATTGATTATGAACTACTCTGCGAAAAACTTTCTCAAGTAGACTGGACTATAATAACTAACTCGATGGATGTAGATTTTCCAGCAGAAAAACTAACACAGACTACACGGGATGATGAAGAACAAGAGACGAGACAAAGAACGAACCAAATACCTAGTTGATGAGTATGGAGATTTACTAACGGAACCAGAAGAAATCAAACAGACATGGAAGACCTACTTCAGACGCCTTCTTAACGTTGCGTATGAAGATGAAGAAGAGGCTGAGGAAGATGATGGAAGGAGTAACAACGAGAATGAAGAGGAAAACCTTGATTTACAGAATGAAACAAATGAGGAACCAGACATTAGATGGGGAGATATCGAT
>NW_007423326.1:0-515 GCF_000475195.1 Diaphorina citri
GTTAGGGCTGATTAAGAAGCTGACGAAAAATGCCGACCCCGCCTGTAGATGGGAAAAGGCAAAGAAGAAGAAGAAGAAGAAGAATGCTGCCACTGGTCGCTACTCGATTAAAGTAGCTACTCAGTTGTCCCCTGGAGGCTAAGTGCACTCCGAACTCCAAACACAGTCGAAAAACTTTGACCCCGCCAGAAATCGAACCTGGGACCTCCCTCCGGCTCGCAAGCCTACAGGGATGGGTTTCTCGAGAACCGCTTAGAACAGTGGTTCTCAAACTTTTTGAATGCTGCCACTGGTCGCTACTCGATTAAAGTAGCTACTCAGTCGTCCTCTGGAGGCTGAGTGCACCCCGAACTCCAAACACAGTCGAAAAAACTTTGACCCCACCAGGAATCGAACCTGGGTTTCTCGAGAACCGCTTAGAACAGTGGTTCTCAAACTTTTTTTGGCCGCGAAGTACCAAGCAACTGCTGTAAACTCTAATAAAATTGAAGGGTTTTTCAAGAAGAGTCCAAAGA
>NW_007423327.1:0-515 GCF_000475195.1 Diaphorina citri
CGACAGCTCTTCGGTACCGCTTGAACTTTGGGAGAGAAAATGTCAGTGACTTTTGAACTTTATTTTGGGCACTAACGTCCATTATTTTGGACACTAATAAAAATGATCCCGAGCTTCAGAAATTGACAACTATTAGGGCGACAGAATTTTCTGGTCGGTTTGATCGCCAAGAAAAGGGCCCGTGTGGCCTTTTTTCTGTAAACCCCCTAAAAAGGATTTCTTGAATTTCCTTTAGCTTGGTACCGAAAATGGGTAAGTTTCTTTATTCTTTGACTTGAACTTTGCTTCTTCTGATAGGGAACACTATGGGACGAAAGTCAACAATCAAAAATTTTCCTCCTGAAAACTTTCATTCATATTTCATATTAAATTTCATGTTTAATTTAACATGAACCTAATTAAGCTAAATCTTGAACTTTTTTCTCCACTTTTTTAAAGATTTCGTAAATTAATATAATATTAAAAATTTGACAGAATTGATCAGATAAACAAATCTTTTAATTAAAATTAAAAAA
>NW_007423328.1:0-515 GCF_000475195.1 Diaphorina citri
TCCTCTTTCAATATTTATTTTCTTCACATACACCTTTTCTAAAATTTCGGTTCCTTTTTAGCCCGTCCTTCCTTTTTACCTTTCTTTATCCTATTTTCTCTCCCTCTTTCGTCCCTATCTCCCGTCCTCTCTCTTAATATATCCATCCCCCTCCTTTTCTGCAATGCTGTTTCCTTTCCACTGCCCTTCTCCTTATTCCCTATTTCTCTTCATTTCTCCTTCCCTCCTTTTGTCTCTCCTTTATAATTCCTCTCTCCCTTGTGTGTTGTTCAAAGTTCCTAGATGTTATTTTGATTTCTGCGCCCAAGGCAATCCTATTTTAATTAAGAATTTTGAGTTTCTCCAGCAAAACTAAGTTTCAAGGTAACACTGTTCTTACATCATGCTCTTCTAGCTGTGTGGTTTATGAAATTCCATTGCTAACATGATTATAATATGTACATAAATGCTGAATTTCCTACTTGAAAACAAACAAAAATAACAATAAAAACAAGTTAAACAAGTATGTTTGGAGA
>NW_007423329.1:0-515 GCF_000475195.1 Diaphorina citri
GTCTCCAGTCCATCTTATAGGATTTAGTTTAATTTCATCTGAAATAATTAATTCCTTAGTATTTCTTTTCTGCATCCTGAAAAATTCAGAGGACCCCAGCGAAATCCATTTGAAAGCTCATGGAAACCATTTGAATTTGTAATTTTCAAGTTTTTTAACCTTTGAATAGGAGTTTCACTTAGATATGCTTTGGTTATATTCTTCTACAGTTCTCCTATTGCATCACTTTCCATAATATCATTGTGAGCTCTATTTTCTATTCCGTTGCGAGATGTATACGTACCTACGCAATAAATGTTGAAAACTTCCTGTCTGGAATGTGTTGCTGCAACAACATCCCATAAAAGACTATTGCTACCTGTTTCAGCTTCAGCCGAGTCATGGATGTTGATGCCGTTGAGAACAGGTATAATGTTTCTGCTGTTAGCATTCGTTCTTCCTTTGCAGGATGTGAGACAGCTCACAGTGGTGTAAAAACAGGATTCGGCTTGTTTTATGCTGCCAAGATGAGAGAT
>NW_007423330.1:0-515 GCF_000475195.1 Diaphorina citri
TCTGAGTTAACTAGGCTGGTACTGCTAAGGTTTTTAGTGACGGGTTTACCCTCTATTCAACCACAAGCTGTCCCACTAGTCACATTAACCTCACCTAACCTGAGGAGGGCAGGGAAAAGCCAGCAGCTCGCGATTGCTCAGATGGTCACCCATCCGGTTACCAACCACGCGGAACGTTACTGCAGTGATCCATTCTAAACTGATGCATTTAACGCGCTATCACCGCTGTCTTTACGCTCCTTTGGGGTCGAATAGATTGGAACACATCACATGCCTTCAGGCACACTCCAATTGTCAAGGGTCTAGGTTTTCCTTGCCCTTGGATGAATGATGAAACCTACTGATGAATTTGCAATTGAGGAGCTGGGTGCAAAAAGGGCAATAAATGAAAATCATCAAACTGAGATACCTATTTAACTAGTTAAAGTTTTCAAATATTCATCAAAATCCTTGAAAAGTATGTTTACAAAAAACGCTGTAACCCATCGAAAAAAAAAGTTATCACTGCAGTTCAA
>NW_007423331.1:0-515 GCF_000475195.1 Diaphorina citri
ATATGCTAGTATAAATTTGTCTCTTCTTTTAATTTATGTTGTGCCATCTGGCTTTTAATAAGTTTAATATATTACGTAATACGTAATACCTACCTACATAATATATCCATGTTAGGTATTGAATATAGGTATCTCATTTAGCTATCTGATAGCAAAAGTGTGAGATTAATATTTATTAGATACAGGGACCCAAGTAATGTCTTCCCCATTATTTTTCTAGCACATGATTTTATATGTTTTTACCTAAATCCTTTATTTCTTGTCTTAATCGCGAGGTTCATCACTTCCTTTATCATGTGTTCTGCTCGTAACAGTTTTGTCACATCTGTGAGCGTGCAAGAAGTTTCACTTTCAGAAATTCTGGAAAACAAGGAAATTACACCTCAAGTTTCAAGCATATTTTCTGTTGCATCATTTCTTTCTTTTGTCCTTTTTCTTTTTTTATTCTTTCTTTGCTACATTTGATATCCTTCTCTGTTTCTCTCAGAGATAGATGCCACAAAAATGAGATGACA
>NW_007423332.1:0-515 GCF_000475195.1 Diaphorina citri
TTTGAATATTGAAAGGTTGTTGAAAGCACTTCACAGCAATTACTAGGATTAGAATAAAGTTTGTCTTATTGTTGGAATGCTGTTAAAGGTCTAAGCCACTATTATTGATTAAAAGAAAAGTAAAAAAGAGTTATCAGTTTTGTTTTGAATTTATTTTTATTTCATTTTTAAAATTTTCGAAATCATTAAAATTGACAGCTGAGAAGTTAGCAATGAAATGTAAACACAGCATGCACCATAATAAATTTGTCTTACTACTGGCCAATATTTTACCACTGAAAAATTATTCAGCCTTGGTCTACATTGATAGATTTGTACTGAGGCAATAGGGCAGAAACACTAATAAATTGGTACTCAAGGGTCAAAGGTTTAAATTGTAGTCTGGAACTTAATTGAGGAACTGGAGCAAAGTTTGGATGTGGTAGTAACAGACCATTCACTTTGATATTGGAGGTACCATCAACCTCTTGCTACAAACTAAGTACACCACCCAACATTCATCTTAGTGAACAAAT
>NW_007423333.1:0-515 GCF_000475195.1 Diaphorina citri
TGAAAATTTGGACCGATTGCAATACTTTCATTACTAGTATAGCTCCGCTATACTGTAGTAATAGAAAGTAAAAACGTCAGTTCATTTCATGGAATAGGAAGGAATAACTTGAACTTTTTTCTCCCTCAACTCTCTCATCCTTTTGCCCAGTGAATTTTTGAGCGAGCGCTCTTCAAATTGGTGAAAATTATAATAAATAAATAAATAAATAAAATAGCCTTTATTGATGTTTTATGTATAAATATAAATAACAATTTAGCAAGGGAAAAAATATTCAAACATCATTCAGTATATTAATTGCAAACAATACCTACAAAACAGTTCATCAAACTCTAACTACCTACACTTTCATAAATAGGAAACAATGATTTTTTTTTCTACTGAAGGCCTCCTGTGGACGTCTGCATCCTGCACAGAATCTCCATGCAGCATACAAACGTCCACCTACTGAAGGCCTCCTGTGGACGTCTGCATCCTGCACAGAATCTCCATGCAGCATACAAACGTCCACAGGG
>NW_007423334.1:0-515 GCF_000475195.1 Diaphorina citri
CCATACCTCGGCTGGGATTGAACCCACGCCCTCCTGTTTACCAGGCGAGCGCCTTGACCACTACACCACCGAGGCTTGTCGTGAGTATCATCCGATTTTTTCCCCCGGATGTCTTGTAGGCAATGTAAATGTAATTTAAATTAAAGAGTGTTCCCACTCGATTTTTTTCCGAACGACAAGATGGAACGAACATCTACAAGGACATTTTATGTCGTTCGGAAAAAAAAAATCGTGTCGTGTCTAGTGAGAACACTCTCGTTTAAATTACATCGTCTGCAGGACATGCGGAAAAAAAATCGGATGAAACTTCCAACAAGTGGGTACCTGGGAACGGGCTCTTACACTATAAACTGTAGAGGTGTGTCCAAATATAGTCGATCGTGTCGTGTCTAGTGAGAACACTCTCGTTTAAATTACATCGTCTGCAGGACATGCGGAAAAAAATCGGATGAAACTTCCAACAAGTGGGTACCTGGGAACGGGCTCTTACACTATAAACTGTAGAGGTGTGTCCA
>NW_007423335.1:0-515 GCF_000475195.1 Diaphorina citri
GCATGTCACAATATTTTAATGTCCATCATTTCAGTAACTTTTCCTTTAGAAAAAGAGAACAGATAAAAAGCAGTGGTCCATAACCTTCTCTGGAAGGAGGACTCCTGCTTATCGATTTTGAATATATTTTCTACTCGATGAGTATTAAATACAAAAGGGATCGTAAAAATAAATTTCAAATTGAAATTCATTAGGGGGTTTACTTTTAATTATGAATTCCATGTCCTACCCATTTCATCTGTGTTCGGAAAAAGAAAATTAGTTCTGATAGTAAAAGATCAAGGAATAATATGGAATACCATTTACTATTTTTGTTCCTCTGGCTGAGGGATAGTCTGGCTGAGGGACTATAAACAGAAAGTAGATCAGCGTCTAGCTAGGGGACTACAAACAGGGAGTAGACTAGTCCAAATTTCCTCACGCTATATCAATAGCGTAGGTTGAGTGCGAAGGGCATCCCACTCGGAAAATTTTGTTTTAGCCAAAACCAGTTGGCCTCAAAGCGATCACTCTAA
>NW_007423336.1:0-515 GCF_000475195.1 Diaphorina citri
TGACACAGGCAGACACATAACCTATGGAATACAAATACAAAAGACCTTGTTTAGACTGCGGGAGTAAAGGGACTTTTCAGTCTCACTCTGGCAGGGTAAACAAGGTATATTCTATTCTATCTGATCTGCCTTGTGAAGGCGAGGGCATTCTTATTTGCTTTTAGCAGATCATCCAGTTTACTCCATACAAGATGATCATGTGTTTGAATGGAACCACATTGAAAACATGTCAGACAATATGAATCGACATTGCCTATAGCACAGACGCTGCTTTGAAAAAAGAATAGTGGCAATTCTCATTTAGAAAATTTTACTCGATTCAGATTCTCAAAAATAGACGATAATTCTCTGGAACGATGAAACCAATTCGTTCTTCGTTCACCGGGCCCCCAACCCGAACTATATTATCGTCTCGTAATTTCGTATTCGTACGTGGTCATAAACTTTCAAAAACAGCGCCCAACTTTACCGCAACTATTTGAATCCTAACTATGTGCCCCAGACAAGACCGTCGT
>NW_007423337.1:0-515 GCF_000475195.1 Diaphorina citri
CCTCATACTCACATTCTTGAGTTGTGCGTGGAAATCTTGTTGTATTTTCACTATGTCCAAGGCTATACTATCAGCTGTCACTATGACTATAACTAGTGGATGGTTCCGAAGTAGTGTAATTCGTCTAATGACATGATAGCATTAGTCAAGCTTGTACAATCTCCCAGTCCATCCGGTATAGACCTGTGTTATTCCATTCAATACCCATAATCCAGCGATTATTTGAATCAAATTTGTAAATATCTTGTGTAGGTAATCATATAATTTCTGGTGTCAAATATTAGGTACGCGGTCAAACTTTCTTGACTTGGCGGGGCGGAGCGCTACCGCGCTCCTTAATTTGGATAGACCACTAGTCAATCTTAGTTAATCAGTAAAATATTAAAGATACCATACATGTGGTTGTAAAGTTATCTGCTTTGACGCTTTGTACTTGATGTACATACTTACATGTTTCATTAATCTATTTTTCTTCACTATTTTAGTCTTTTTTTTATTTGCTTTTAGTTGTAGCA
>NW_007423338.1:0-515 GCF_000475195.1 Diaphorina citri
AACCTAGGTAGGTATGACTCAACTGGTATTTCCAAAGAGTCATCATCTGTCGTGATGTAGGTACCTACTACCTACTTACGAATTTGTACCTACCTACCTATTCTTTTGGGTTATGTGTATACGAAAATTGAAGAAAAAAAAAGTTTCCCAAGTTATTGAGCGATGTTGTGAAATTCATTCTTATCCTTTCACTAAAAAGTTATCCGATTTCTACATACATAGGTAGGTAGAAAGGTATGAGTAGGTGTAACACACAGGTATGAGTAGGTGGTGTACCTATTACATTTATGCAGTAGGTGCTCGTGCATGCGTCAATTTGTCTACTGGTACGAAGCTAGGTATAAAGACTTGAGAAATGATACGTCAATTGAATAAAAGAAAAATCCGCAACAATATATTATTGGATTTATAGGTGCCAGTTCGAGAAAATAAATAAATAAACGAAAGAAAGAAAATAAAACTGAAACACTTCCTGATCTTGGAGGTGAAAAAAACTTGGTAGGCAGACATTTTGT
>NW_007423339.1:0-515 GCF_000475195.1 Diaphorina citri
ATATCGATATATATCGATATATCGACGAAAAATATATCGATATATATCGGTTTTCGATATATCGCAACATCCCTATTTCCATTAGTAAACAACCTTTTGGCCAGCCTCAGCCTAGTTAGCTTGGTTGGTAGCGCGTCTGCCTTGTAAGCGCTAGGCCGCGGGTTCAATTCCCGCCCGGGGCGGATTTTATCCCGATGGGATAAGGATCGTTCTTGGAACGGCTTTTTCCTATCTTCCTTCTCTCTTTGATTTCGAGATCATAAGACCTTAGCAGTTACAGTTCCCTCTGTCAAACCTCTTGAATTAATAATACCTAGATGTAAAAAAAAGAGCCTTTTCTCTGTCTTGTAAGCACTCGGTCACCGGTTCGATTCGATTTCATCTTGAACGGATAGAGTTCGTTCTTGGAACGGCTGGCTTTCTCCTATCGGCTATCATGACTTTCTTCTCTCTTTTGAGACCTTGCTTGGCAGTTATTATTATTTTTTTATCATTATTATTATTATTATTTTTTT
>NW_007423340.1:0-515 GCF_000475195.1 Diaphorina citri
AAATTTGTAAAAAAAAAAAAAAAAAAAAAAAAAAAAAACAACTGGTCCCTAGCCAAAGACAGATGATGTACCAAATTTGTTAGTTAGGTTTTTTTAAAATATGTATTACTGATTAAATTTATGTATTACTGATTAAAATAAATAACATTTCATAAATATGTATATTATTTGAGAAATATTATTTGAAAAAAATGTTAACACAGATGAAAGTCCATAACATTGGGGTATATTTACTAAAATACAATTCACAATGTCATAATATATTCTTATTAAGTAAATTGTAATGTTAGTTGATGTCATTGTGAAGAACAAAATAAAATTACATTCTTTGGAAAAAAAAAAAAAAATATCTAGCTATGTAATATGTAGGTACCTAATTTGATCATTTATAGGAATTATTCTTAAACAATGTATATTTTAATATTATTTTAACTTGGTTTTTCGTCCAGGGTGCTGTTCCAAAAGGCAATGCAACAACAGAAATTATTCAGCAGATGGGCTTCCGAGAAGGTCAA
>NW_007423341.1:0-515 GCF_000475195.1 Diaphorina citri
TTGATTACAAGTTTTTTTTAGTGGACAGGATAGAAGAGAAAGCCAGCCGTTCCGAGAACGAACCTTATTTAAAGTTTGCCCGGGGTGGAAATTGACCCCGCGAACTAGTGCTGACTAATCCAATTTTTGCGTATCCCTTCCCTACCTGACCATTGCAGAATCAGTTCTATTCGTAATTTTATTTTCCTCTTGCCTTTCAGAACAGCAGAATATGGAACACCACACACGGAAGAGACCTAAGCCTGGCAGTCTGGCTCAAGATTTAGCCAAGTTATTAGAACCTATAAAACAGACCCCTACACTGCTGCATAGGTAGGTACACAAGTCATAAAAAAAAATCTGGTGTGAACAACACACGACTTTCTATTAAATTACAGAACTACTAAGAAAAGAGATCTGTCAGCCCCTTGGTTAGCTTGGAAGTCCTGTCTTATTAAGCTGTGTCCACACATAGTCGACGAGTGAAAGAGGTGAATCTATGTTGTCGAAGCAGTATATGGTTTCAATTGACGTCG
>NW_007423342.1:0-515 GCF_000475195.1 Diaphorina citri
TTAGGATCGAAGTAGTCAAATTGGAACCGGTTGGGACCGGGGAGTTCAATTGCACCAACAAAAGAAAGTGTTTCTGGTTTCAGCACTTTCAGCATTGAAGGAAAAACTAAATGTTTTCGTTCTTTATCTGTAAGAAATATTACAGGAATCTGTAAGAAATATTCAGAAGAATTTGCAATAATGGATTGATTTTAGATTTAAATTGAAAAGGGCTCTTTTCTAATGGAATTCCTGTCCCTTCACTATTCACTATGATGTAGGGCTATTCCACCCATAAAGGGTTGATTTCAAGCTAATTCCATTGGTCCAGTACCGATCACCACAGAAAGACGAGAGAATCACAAGAGACACTTTTGAATAACAATTAATGGTAAAAGATCAGGAAGAAGACCATCATGTCCAAAAACTTGACACCAAAGTTCTTCTAAACTACCAGCTACGAGTACTACCGAACTCTTCGCTCTTAGTGGCAGCTGCCAATAAACTAAGTCATGCTATGGACAAAATAATAGTTA
>NW_007423343.1:0-515 GCF_000475195.1 Diaphorina citri
TATCAATCGATACAAGTGAACCGTGTTGTTTGTTACAAGTCACAATAGGGAGCTGTTGTACAAGTAACTGACGTTCTTCTTATTATTTTTTGCTCTCAAATCTCCAATTAATGTATCGGAGCAAGGCAAAAACATCAAATTTTGTTCAGGGTATAACAAAAAATAAACAGTGCAACGGTCTTCCACTCGGAAATATTCGGCATTTGTAGATCGACAAAACCCGAACAAATGGGATTATAGGTATTTGATCGATTTCAAGATACTAGTCCGCATTTTCAATCGGGTTTTACCAATCTATAAAAATACTAAGTAAAGCTGATCGGCAAATGTTGAACAGGTTTAGTCATCGCTATGGCATTAAAATAGCCTCGTTTAGATTTTAGTCGATCCTTTTAAGGTTTTGAGTTCATGTGTTGATTGTTGATTTCTAAGGGGCGAATAACCTCTCTTTACAAGCATAATTATATTGAGGACCCTGTAATGTATAGCATCAACAGCAGCATTCAAAAGGAAAA
>NW_007423344.1:0-515 GCF_000475195.1 Diaphorina citri
GGCCCGAAAATGAAGGGGATTTGAAAATTTCTTGTTTATCCAGGTTTCTCGTTTATCCAGGTCTCGTTTATCCAGGTTTGACTGTATTACCTACCCAACTATGGATGTTGTTAAGGTATAACCTCTTTGAATCTTAACCTAGCTATGAGCTATTTATCCCATGCTAGAAATTAATGCTTCACGCCCTGATACAACAATTATAATTACCTACAACTATTATTTATATATTATAAAAAAAATCTAATACCTAATCTTAAAAAAAAAAAATCTAAAACAGAGGCGACTCGTAATTCAAACTAGGGGGAGGGGGGAGAATCCCTACTTAATTCAACTCAATACTTTGGTAATAATTATGTAAAACACAACACAACATAATATTCAATGCTGAGAAACGCCTTTATTAGCGTTAACTACCTACTTTTTTTTTCAATGGAATGGAATAGAATAGAATAGAATATACCTTGTTTATCCTGCTCGAATGAGACTAAAAAGTCCCTTTACCCCAGCAGTCTAAA
>NW_007423345.1:0-515 GCF_000475195.1 Diaphorina citri
TTATTTTATTTTTTCAGGTAAATTTCAGCATTATGACTTCGGGCCCAAAGGAAACCTAGAGCGCTACGGAAGTCGAAACGTACCTCAATATGATTTGGCTAAGGTTACCGTCCCTGTAGCTTTATTCTATTCTGTCAGTGATATGTTGATAGCACCCAAGGTAATTTACACAGGGTTTTATTACCCTTTTCTCTATTTTTTAAACTTTCTATCTGTTTTACTTAATACACGATTTTCCTCATTTTTTCCCCATTTTACTCGAAATGTAATGATGATTTCGACTTTTTTTGTCAGTCTCTCAATCAGCCCTGGAATGAGGGAATGTCAGGCTGGTGTGCTCCCTATTTAAAGTCCCACAGCCAGACAAAACATTGAATATTTTTATATTGATTTCCTATGTTTAGAACATCTTTTTCTTTCAAGTCGTTCAATATTTCTGTCTTATCCCATGTTTAGAGTGTCATTTATTACTTTTTACTTTCTATTAGATACAGTACCTAACTATAGCGAAGCTG
>NW_007423346.1:0-515 GCF_000475195.1 Diaphorina citri
TTCGTGTTGCATGTTGCATCTTTGTCACATTTGTGGACTACATAGCAATTACTATTCTCGAGATATTTTGTTTACAGACAGACAGACACACACGGACCAATGGCTGAAACTTTGGATTTAAGCTCCAGGGACCTCAAAACGTGTTCTGGCACTAAAAACTGACCATCGAAAATTTCACCCCCCTTACTTTCCTTTCTTTAGGATAAGGAAAGTAAAAACGACAAAATGTTCAAAAGGGAAAGAATAAGAAATAGAGTATGACACTTATGTCTCTCAGTACCTACTACCTACATTATGTCAGTTATTACACTACTTATTACTGTTATACAGCACGTCAGTTGCCTCCAAGTTTACAGTTTCATGTTTGAAATTGAAATGCACTTTGGGCATGAAAAATGCAGATGCAGGGAATCGAACTGGGCTTTTAGTACCTATGCTAGGAATAGGAACTAGGCAAGAGTGATACTACCTCGACCTCGGCTACTAAAAACCACTGAGGCCTGCCGAACATTGAA
>NW_007423347.1:0-515 GCF_000475195.1 Diaphorina citri
TACTTTAATAGCCATCATCTCAGAGTACTGTTAAAAAAGTACTACAATACCTACTTAAGCTCGATTCCAAAATTATAGGGGAACGCTGCAGATATGATTACCGTGTATAAATACTCGTATAGGGGTCTCTCTCTTTTTGAATACTTCATTGTAATGCTTTGACTTCATATTGCCGTTGGAATTCGCCCCTTTGAAAGTTGTCAGGGGTAATATTGTGGTGATTTTGGCACATCCACTAATAATAGCTTCTACCCCTCCTAGCTCCTCCTACGTTGTACCTAATTTTCGACATAGGTAAATAAAATTATTCAGGCGAGAATTTCCGACTTGGGTTATTTTTATTTTACTCATGAGTACATAAAATTAACTTTGCCTTTAAAACTGATCAAGGGGCTTTTTTTAACCCTATGTCGAAAGTACATGTGAATAATTCAGTGCTTCTTTGTAAGAGTTGCAGAACTCACAAGGGGTACCGTTACACGTCCACGTTCCCCTAACACATTCAAAGTTTTGAT
>NW_007423348.1:0-515 GCF_000475195.1 Diaphorina citri
TTTTTTTTTTTTT
Source organism: Diaphorina citri (assembly GCF_000475195.1). Classification (NCBI taxonomy): domain Eukaryota; kingdom Metazoa; phylum Arthropoda; class Insecta; order Hemiptera; family Psyllidae; genus Diaphorina; species Diaphorina citri. The sequence goes on from NW_007423348.1 coordinate 14, forward strand.
TTTTTTTTTTTCTTACCTGGTTTGTTATTAAAGGATTGCACATAGTTTCTCCTTTTGTTCACATTGGGAGCTTCAGTATCAACCTTTTGACTGTCAGTTGCTTTGTGAGATACTTCAGAGGGCCTTAATACTCTGAAGTTTACAGTCCAATAGCTCAAGACTATGCTAAGCTGAGGTGTATTGTAAAGATTCTCTTGATGCCAATTTCCAATCAAAGTTAATTTTCCTCAAGTGCATTGGTCTCTCTATGTACATACCTGCATTATGTACCATTCTTCCCATGAGTTCTCTCTCAATTTCTACTACAATTTCAGCATCTGTCATGACACCTACTCGGTGATCACCAGAAACTTACTAATGTCTACAGCCGCGTATGTACCCAAAAATGAAACCGTTCTACCAAAGATCAGCAAGGTCTTCTCATGGGACCACAACGCTTCTCACTTTCCGAGGAACCAGCATCATCTTTAAACCCACATCAGAACAATTTGGGGCTTATTCA
>NW_007423349.1:0-515 GCF_000475195.1 Diaphorina citri
CAATCAAACAAACTATACAAACAAACAATACAAACAAACTATACAAACAAACAATACAAACAAACTATACAAATAAACAATACAAATAAACTATACAAACAAACAATACAAATAAACTAAACAAACAAACAATACAAACAAACAATACAAATAAACAATACAAACAAACTATACAAACAAACAATACAAACAAACAAACTACCTATACAAACAAATAATAAAAATAAACTATACAAATAACCAAACAAACATCAGCTAGAAGTGGTCGGTAGACAGTAACAGGTAGAAATTGTATAAACGCTAGAGGTAAATAGAAATTACCTACTCACAAAATAAAGGTCAATAAAACGTAAAGGTAAGGTTACGTGAAGTATGAAGTTAAGGTTGTGGAAAATGTCATGTATAGGTACATTAGAGTAAATAGTAGGTAGGTACACCTAAAGGTGGATTTCCACCAACGCGATTTTTGCCGCGCGACAGAGTCGCGCGATAAAAATCGCATAGTGGAAACGTGT
>NW_007423350.1:0-515 GCF_000475195.1 Diaphorina citri
CCGAAGTTAAAAACTTCGTAATTAAATAAAAGGACCTGTTGTGTCAACAGAAATTTGTAAACAGCACGAAATATTTTACACTCTGAAAAATTATACATTTGAAATATTAATTTTCAACCCCGCAATCTAATTCAATGAAGGGATGTTAAGATTTTAGCAGGGGACATTTATCCAGGAGATTGGGGCTTTTTGGGGTGTTAGAGGAAGTCCATATTAGCGGACAAAACAGCCTTCGACTCACGTTGACCATGGTGAAAATTGTGTTAATCACCAATCTTAGTCACACTAATATAATTGATGTGGATACCTACACTATACGCTTAATTTTGTAACTTGACTTGTGTCACTTGTGGACTCGAACCACCAGTCTCTAGATCCGAAGTCCAGCGTTCTTGTCCCTACACCACTGAGGTTGCTGTGTGTAAGAAAATGCCTACATGTTCTGTAAATTGCTTTACAAGTTTTCATTATTATTTAGGTTTTTTATATTATTATTCTTAAAATTGAAATTTTAT
>NW_007423351.1:0-451 GCF_000475195.1 Diaphorina citri
GACGTCATCGCCTACGGGAGCGTATGCCGTGACGTCAAACTTCACGATTTACCGGTATAAAAAAAAAAAAAAAAAAAAAGGTATCTAGAAGTCGTAGAAGAAAAAGAAAAATTCCGTTGGTCCTCATTTTTCCTGCTCTATGACTTTGAAACATCACCCAAGTAAGCGCAACTGATCTATTGACTGTCGCTGGCGAACCAACCTCAGTGGTACAGTGGTTAGCACGGTGGACTTGGTATCTGGAGGTTGGTGGTTCGAGTCCAAGTCAAGTCAGAAAATTCAGCATAGCGTATTAATCGGGGAAAATTCCTTAAATGATAATGAAATTTTCATGTTTGAATACAGTCGAACCTGGATATAAGAGAACTGGATATAAGTATAAGAGAATCCTGGATATAAGAAAAAAATTTCTGGGCCCTTCATATATAAATATATTAAAGTGGTGCAATAT
>NW_007423352.1:0-515 GCF_000475195.1 Diaphorina citri
AAAAATTATCAAGAGATAATAATAATAAGAAGTTTATTCATTACAATTTACAGTTATTTCTCTTTCTGAATACGATTACGAAATATCTACACACCGTTTTTGATGAAAAAACGCTAATATGATGACAAGCATGATGAAACATAACGTAATAAAAAAGATGCACCACAACAAACAACAACTCAAGTTTTGGATTCAGTCTGTATAAAATATATCTGACTCCAAAGAATGAAAAAATATCACTAGAAAAGTACGTACAGTGCAATCGCCAAAACCATGCAGGTATACGACATACGTACTCATGTACCTATAACTTGTGAGAGTTAATTTATTCACCAACGTATCAGCTATAATTGTCTTCATTGGATGTTTGATGCAAAGTACAATCTAATGGATTAAAACAAACATATCTATCAGGCTATGTACACAATGATGGACTGGCAGTGTTGAGAGTGGAAATGTACTGTGTGTACGTACATATTTTATAAATTATGTACTTTACATACGTGTGTGTGTGT
>NW_007423353.1:0-515 GCF_000475195.1 Diaphorina citri
AATGTGAGAGAGGTACTTTGAGAAAATTTAAGAAGCATGGTTGAGAAATAAGTTGAAATCAAAGAGAAGCTTCTAATAGGTAGGTAGGTATATTGAATGTTTGAGTTCTTCTAGTCAGCCGTTGTAGGCAATGTCTTCATCGGTAACCTTCTTCTAAGGTACTTTTTTTTACCTTCCTAGGTATCTAGTCCTAGTTTATTTATAGTTGTTTTCCTCAGAACCCATCAATTTAGATTTATGTACAAATGTAGTTAGATTTTAGATTATAAATTTAAATACAAATAAAACATGTGCAATTTTTATTTGTTTAAAATAACAAAACGAAAAAACTTTCGGATTATATGTACTTACATCTTTTGCAGATCGCTATTGCCCCAGTTTCACAGGCTCAAGTTTACTTACAAAGACAGTAAAAAAGTTTCTGATTGACTAGGTAGAATGATCTAAATTTCAAGATTTAATTTGCGAGTAATTTTCCGGTATAACCCATTTGTTTCCGGCCAGGGACCAACAAT
>NW_007423354.1:0-515 GCF_000475195.1 Diaphorina citri
ACCATTCAAGTAGTTCAAAGTAATTTCCTTGAACACAATGAATCGGACTGGGTACTTAGGAGTACAAGGAATTATTATCAATATTTTTTTTAAAGGCATTTATTTTAAGAGGGGACTAACATCTTGGGTCTTTGCCCCAAAGGAATTAATTAAGCTGGGTTTTCTTTGGAGGAACTCAACGATACCGATTCAAGAGCAAGTGTCTCTAGAACCAGAAGCAAGAGGCTTTGTAATTTGTAATGTTCTTCGTACTCAGAAAATTTTGATCTGATCCAATCATTGTACACGCAACGTGATGGGAAGCTGGACCTCGATATGGAGAGGTCATTCGATGGTTCCGTTGAAATTTGAACATTTTTTCTCTTATTCTGTGCTTTTTTCACTTATAATTTGGTTTTAGATAACCATACCTATTAAATAAAAGCGATGAAGCCCTGCTCCAAACGTAGCGTAGGGTAGGTACGACGCCTTTCTAGTTCTATTCACAAGGATTTTTTTTTTTTTTTTTTTTTTTT
>NW_007423355.1:0-515 GCF_000475195.1 Diaphorina citri
GGAGTTTTTCTGTGGCTCACTAATAGATTGGTCTAGTTTATCATAATCTATGTCATCAAATAGGTCATCGTCACCCCACTCATCTTTGGCACTATCAACACTTTGCACAGTTTTGATTTGAATATTACTAGCTTGGTTTTCCTCGCGCACACCAGTTGTATGGGTTTTATTAATTGAGGGTGTTTCAGTAATATCCTGAGACTTTTCAGTTGTTTTGCTGCCATCAGGTTCGGATGATTGTTCACTGAAAAGAGTAAAGATTAGAACATGATATACATAGATTGCTAGTTGCTATAATTATCTGAATTTGTGATGGGCAGTATTTCCTTTGGTCGCGATAGCTCGTGCCAGTTCACAATGGATGACTGAAGTTAAGTAACGTTGCAAGTGGTTGGATGACCATCTGGAATAGGAATGTTGGAACGTGAGGAGACAATACCAATAATGGCGAATGTTTTTCCTCTAGGAATACTTACCTCAAATCAGGTACAGGTTCTTTGAACTCGCAAACCTCA
>NW_007423356.1:0-515 GCF_000475195.1 Diaphorina citri
TAGATTTGGTTTTGGCTACAAATTTTACGAGTGGATGCCCTTCGCACTCCTTTGCCATTTCTTTAGCCAGGGAAATTCAGGCTGATATACTCCCTGTTTAAAGTCCCCCAGCCAGACTATAATGTAATACGATGTCGTGTGACGTTCACACCAAATTTTTATTGATGCCTCCTAGGTCGCACCACTCGGATTCAAGGTAAAGCAAATAAATCTGAGCTCACACCACTTTTATAGGCCGACATTTTTGGATAGGAACTTGGCCTTTTTTTTCTTCACATTTATGTTTTTGTGGGGTGTGCCTCTCGCCAAGTGGTTCACCTTTATCTGGGTAGGTAACTAGGTACTGAATACGTAATTTGTTTGAAAATAATAAAATTTGACTCCTAAGTCCTAACTCAAGTCAGTCGAGGTTAAGTTAGGTTGGGGAGTAGAGATTATTGTTGTTTTATTCGTACAAAAAGAGAAACAGGTTGTATTTTTATTATCGTACCTAATTTTCTTTTCACCTAGGAGAT
>NW_007423357.1:0-515 GCF_000475195.1 Diaphorina citri
GTGCCTGAATTAACCCTGGAGGATCTAAAAACCAAAATTAAATCTCTCAGAGCAATGTATGCAAGAGAACATGCAAAACTGAATGAAAAATCGTTCAATTCGGTTGAAACGTGAGAACAAAAAACATATTCAACTTTCAACTTTAAAGTTGAACAACAACAGTTGAACGACTAGAAAGTTGAACGTGAGAACCCGCCTTTATCACTATTTTTCAATATCAACATAGGTACTTATACCTATTTTCAAATTTAGATATTTTCATTCCATTTTTTTATCATGCACTTATTCAAGTAGCTTCTTCGTATACCTATTTTCAAATTTAGATATTTTCATTCCATTTTTTTATCATGCACTTATTCAAGTAGTTACTTCTTCGTACATGCACATTTTTTTAAGGGGTTTGACAGAGGGAACTGTAACTGCTAAGGTCTTATCGGCCCGAAATCGAAGAGAGAAGCAAGACAGGATAGGAGAAAGCCAGCCGTTCCGAGAACGAACATTATCCCATCAGGATA
>NW_007423358.1:0-515 GCF_000475195.1 Diaphorina citri
CTGGAAAATTTCATGCCTTTTTGAACATCAAATTTTTGAAAATGGGGTCTCTCAAAATGTCAGAGTGTTATTTTATTTCGAAGAGCAGCACCATTTTTGTGTGTTACAAATAAATTGTTTCACTTGTGGTGGTCCTACGAGGATGGTTTTTCAAACCAGTATTTTTCCTGAAAATAAACTTTCAGTCTTTGCAAAATAATATCACGAGTATCACGATGTTTTCCTCTACACAAAATTACACATTGTCATGTGTAGCGAAGTCAAATGGACAGAATCACTTCCTATTGTGCTTTTGGGTCTTCGGTCAACATTCAAGGAAGATTTGGGAGCAACCCACACACTCTTCGAGGGGTTCTTGGGTATGAGCTTTAACTCTTTAAGTATAGGTCCTATCCTACCCTGGATTATTTCCATCATTTTATTGACTCGTTGTTGAACAGATTTTTGATCAATAACTTTGATTTACAATGATCGAGTCTGTGGTTTGAAACCCCCTGAAGTGTCTTTGTCATTTG
>NW_007423359.1:0-515 GCF_000475195.1 Diaphorina citri
GGCTCTCGGTCTATTTGAGGGGGCGACTGATTATCGCTGATTAGTTGATGAATTGAGACACATTAGTAGGCTAATATCTGCCCGTAGCCAGAGGCTGATAGCTGATTAAGATTCATTACTGTGTTAGACAGCTTGATTAAGATACATCGGGGGACGAGGAAACGACTTCAATTGGCACGAGAAAAATTGCGAAAATATTTATAAGTAGATAAATTTATCAATAAATAAATAAAAATGAAAATTGATATTTTACTAGATCTAGGTGCTTGATTACCAAATTGAGGAGTTCTATTTAAGAAGAACTTCCAGAGCTTTTCTTTTTAATCATAGTCTATTCCTTTTGTTTCAAAATTGGTCTCTACTCTTCAGAGTTTTCCAGAGTGAAATTAAGATACATATCAAGTATTATTATTTTAGAAAAAGTACTTCAAAAACTGGCTGAACAACTTGAGAATATGGTTCAACAAGAGCACCAAACTCTTCCGAATAGATACAAATAAAACCCACCAGTACTG
>NW_007423360.1:0-515 GCF_000475195.1 Diaphorina citri
TTTGTCTATCATATAAGATAACCAAGGTCACAACTGAAACCTTTTCGCAGTTTTAGAATACAATAAGGGGAAGGGGGGTATTGACCTGAGTGACCAAATGACGTCATATGCTTCAACCATCAGAAAAGGTGTGAAATGGTATCGTTGCGGGGGATGTCTGTTGTGAATAGCTGGATCGTGTATCGAAGGCCACAAATAAAAAAAACCAAATGAAAAATTTCCGGGAAATGATGGTTTCGGACTTTTTTGCACAATGTCCACCAGAAAGAAGACCCTCAAGTTCTCAATCAAATAGACAACACTATCTACAGTACAGAATCGCCCAGGAGAAAAAAATTAGACGACCCTGTGCAGGTTTTACTACCAAAAACTCTGAGCGCAAAATGTTCACTGCAATGATGCTAAGAAGAAGCCCAACTTTGTGTTCACATACTGTAACGAGTGCCCAAAGAAGCCTCAGCTTTGTCTTGACTGTTTCCACAGATTACACTAGGCATATTTGGTCAGCTTAGCAG
>NW_007423361.1:0-515 GCF_000475195.1 Diaphorina citri
GGAATACCTATTTCCAACTCCGTCGTTGGAGCGTCTTTTCCCTAAAAAATAGGTATCATTTTTCACATATGAGCTCGGTACTAATTTTGTGGGTGAGCAAATTAGACTGTGTTCCGACACCTAATTTTTGATCAAAGTATATTATTTAGAAAGCTGAGAAAACGAGCTTTCCAACCATGTATGTCACATTTGGACGAAATTTCTCTAAGCTCCAGTGTGAATGAAAGTTCGCGCGAAATAAATACCCATATATTGCATATAAGGTCTCGACTAGAATCGTTGGTGAGCGAATAGAACTGTGTTCCGAAACCTAATTTTTGATCAAAGTATATTATTTAGAAAGCTGAGAAAATGAGCTTTCCAACCATGTATGTCACATTTGGACGAAATTTCTCTAAGCTCCAGTGTGAATGAAAGTTCGCGCGAAATAATTCCCTTATATTGCATATAAGGTCGTGACTTGAATCGTTGGTGGGCGAATTGAACTGTGTTCCGACACCTAATTTTTGATGAAA
>NW_007423362.1:0-515 GCF_000475195.1 Diaphorina citri
TGTGGCGGGAACAGAGTTCTATAATTTCAAAGATAAAGCTACCAAAGAGCTTGAGGCTTCCTGCTATCAAATGGAAATGGATTCAGTTCTTCTTAATTATTTATTTTAAAATAATCAGGGTTTTTGATCTTGATTCACCCAAGAGTAATCTTCCTGGTTTCCTCAAGTCTCCAAGCACTGACCGGTCAAAATTGGAGTCAAAGCCCCGACGCCAATAGGCCTACAGCAGACAAACACATCCTGATATTCCTGATGGTGAACTTAATAAATTCAATCTAAATTAATACCTTGTTGTTATTTTTCATTACAAGTTCGCCTTGAGACGCATAACTCAGTAGCAACCTGACACATAGCCGTGCAACAGGTAGCGGTTCTACTGTTTATATTGGGTCCAGAGCTATAGTTATCTAGAATGCTCTCAGTTTATGTATCTCATAATGAATGGCCGGGGTTCGTCCCATTTTGAAAACCTTACGGCTACGGGAAGGTAGCATTATAACATCGTTTTCATAGTG
>NW_007423363.1:0-515 GCF_000475195.1 Diaphorina citri
TAGGTAGAAAATTTGTTAGGATCTTGCAATTCAAACCTTGAGGAAAATTATGGTATTTTTGAAGGGCCAAGGCTTTAGGGTTACATATTGAATCAATGATATTTGTTGGAATGATAGTTGACCTCTTAGTTTGGAGACTGTGTCCAAAGATGAACTTGTAGTTCCAGGCCCAAGTGATTGATTTTATAGGTACTTTCATTTAGACTTGCTACTGATTATAATGTACAGTCCACTTCAACTGGGAAGTCCGATGACCTTTGGGTGCGCACTTGTCAAAAAATAGCTTGTTGATTAACAAGTAAGCATGTGAATAGTTGATCCCATGGGATTTTTCACACCGAATCAAATGGTGAAACTTTTAGAACTGTCCGACTTACAGTTGAGAAGTTGCGGTTCCCCTCCATGTGCTTCCATCAGACTTCCCAGTTGACATGGACTGTACATTTCCAATTACAGGGTCAAGGCCAGTACACTAAGAGTATCAAAGCAGTGGAGGATGACATCCAAGCTGTTAT
>NW_007423364.1:0-515 GCF_000475195.1 Diaphorina citri
GGAACTAAGGCCGACCAATCACCCTCCGCCTGTCAGACAGATCATCTGTCAGACCGCCGAGATGTTCGTGCGGAAAAAGCTTCCGACTTCTAGGTCTCTCAGACGTTCTGAATTCGGAAGACTTTTCCTCCGTACACGTTCTGATGGTCTGATACACCTAGAACTGTCCGACAGTCAAAACGTGAGTGGTAGGCCTGATAGAATATGTAGTTTTCATTTTCACTCATATTCAGATTGTTTCTAATTGAGCACGCAAACGCATGATTTCACAACATGGGAAGGACACGAATCCAACACTTTCTATTAGAACACACCTTGCTTTCTGCGTACATCAGCTTGTCCGTATGGCTTAGCACTAGAGAGACAACATCTTTACACTTGTTTTTCCACAGTCGAAAATTTAAAGAACTTATCAAGACGAAAATTTCGACAAGTTTTTACTTTGGTTTGGCAATAATTAGCAAAGTCAACGGGTCTTATAAGTTCATACTGAAATGCTCAAAAATCAACAATAC
>NW_007423365.1:0-515 GCF_000475195.1 Diaphorina citri
TGCCCATTTCAGCATGTAAGGATTAAAAGTGTTAATTAAACACGACGCTAAGTTATGACGAGTTGACTTCCTTGCATATTCTTCCATTTTTATGGCAAGAGAGGTTTTCATACTTGATAAGTACGAGGGCTTCATACTTGATAAAAAGTTTTGATCAAGACAGGTAGAAGACTAAGTAGATAGACTGATAAAGTATCTTAGTGAGTACTTAATAAGTATTTGCAAGTAAGTACCTAACTACCTAGTTAATCCAAAACTCACATAAGGTGTCTGAAAAGTAATCTAAATCAAATTGTCACTTTAGCGCGCAAAACTTATCATAAAAGTTCTCACTTTCCGAAAACTTCCACCACGGAAGTTCAAATACAGTTTTTGGATCATTATCTATATCTACGAGTTTTGAAAATGTACCTGCTAAGGTCTTATCGTCCCGAAATCGAAGAGAGAAGGAAGACAGAATAGGACAAAGCCAGCCGTTCCGAGAACGACTATTATTAAAATCTGATAAAAATCTG
>NW_007423366.1:0-515 GCF_000475195.1 Diaphorina citri
TTTTCAAATAAAAATTAATCATTTTAATCGTGTTTGTTTTGTGATTTCTAAATTTTTTTGATAACTCTGCTTTTTTTAGAAAATCCTCTAGTAAATAAGTGAATAGTTTTCAAACTAAAAATAACCTTAAAATCTCCAACTAAACAAAGCGTAGCTCTAAAAATGTCTTTTTTTTACATCAGTAGATAAATAAAGTTCGATATAAAATAGTAGGGAGTACTGGAAAATTGAGGTTACTCTACAAAAACGGTAAAAATAACCTTCAAATTACTTTAATAACCTAACCTATTTAGGTATTGCTTTTACATTTTTTACTCTCTATCATTGAAAATTACCTGAAATAAACATCGAACAGTAAAAATTCCTTACTTTTTTAAGCCTATATTGAAAAATTTTCAAGATAACAACAGAAAAATTGAAGGGTTTTTCGTGTATTTGGACAGGAAAGACAAATATCTGTACAGCTGTCTACTGCTTTTAAGAACAACCTATTTTTCCTTCCCTAGATACCGAGA
>NW_007423367.1:0-515 GCF_000475195.1 Diaphorina citri
TCCGGTCTTCCTACCAAACTCACCCAATGGAAGAAGAACACAGGGTAGATTAATATTTGGACTGAATAACTGTCTCACTTTATTTCACTCCCAACCAAACCTCGTGTAATCTCATCTGGGGCTGCTGGTTTTTCCTAGCCCCACTGATGCTGAGTGAGGTCAATGTGAAAAGCTGGTCGACATCCCAAGGAAATGGCGAGACAGAAAAGCTTGACATTATGGCCTGCATAATTTAGAGGCACTTGGAAAATTCATAAAGGAAATTTGCTTATTTCAATTCAAGTCTAATTGGGTTATTGGGGGCCGTAGCGGTCCTTTTTTTCTAAAAGATTTCCACAGTAAGTTCATAGAACCACTAACTAGTACTTCGAAACATTCAGTAAACCCAGTAAAGCTTCCTCTCCCTAATGCAACGGAAACACAACTATTTCACCTGACGAACACCGGTACACGCCCTGATGACGTGCTCTAGCAGTCGTCAGCGCTCTAAATACTTTAATGATATAGGGGAAAAC
>NW_007423368.1:0-515 GCF_000475195.1 Diaphorina citri
TTCCTTTATAAGTACCTACGTGAAATCGACATTCTGTATTGTGGCGTAAAGGTGGCCGTTGGCATACATAAAATACAAGCTGCGCTACCACACTCCTTGAAACCTGGGACAAAAAATCCAAAGGTCAAGATAGCCTATGATTTTTCTGACATTATTTTTTCGTGATTCATTTGTATTTTAGCCAATCCTTTTGGAATGGGGCTTTTTTTATCTTTGTAAAACATCAGGCTAGGGTATAGGTAATATTAGTACATTTTGTTGTGCAAGCACTTGCCAGAGGATTTTTAAATAGCTCCCAGACATATTGCAGGTTAGTAAATTTATTAACTTAATGGACCTTGAAAATAAATTTTCTCTCCATTGCTCGAGTATGAATAGTATAAATATTTCCTGGTATCCTGGTAGATTGTATGTAACTCTTTCGTTGATATAAAATGACCCATGTCAATAATTACAAATGCATTATAATATTTGTCTGTTTATTTTTATTGAGTACAAAATTCTATGCCTCAGCT
>NW_007423369.1:0-515 GCF_000475195.1 Diaphorina citri
AGATTGGGACACAGAATCTGCCTCGTCTATCAAAGCCTCGTCTAATCCACAGACGACCTCCACTGGTTTGGCTTATCAGCTTTTGGTATAAAGGATGGGTTAACCCCTACTCTTTCTATATCAATTGGCAACCCAAACGGGGACAACCCTTTTTTTTCTTCCTTCTATATCATTACTTTATCCTTTTGAATTTCATTATTGGAACTCAGATGGACAAAAATGATCGTCTTGTTATCATTTTCTATGTATATGTAGAGGAGCAAAGACTAACTCGGTTGAGTCCCCTTCCACTTCATCCCCAGCGACTATTTGGAACAGAGAGGGGATAAGGGAGAGTATGATCCCTAGATCCCAAAAAGGAGGATTGACTGAACACTACTGTACAAGGGTTGATTGAGAGCTATCTGCTATCCTCGAGAGCGTCTGTAAAGAGTAAATATAGTCTAGCGGTCGGGAAGTTGTGAGGTCTTTGCGAAGTGATATTACGAAGTTTAGTGTTTTGATTATTACCTACC
>NW_007423370.1:0-515 GCF_000475195.1 Diaphorina citri
TAGTCATTGTAATAGTGTGCAAACAGCCCCAAACTTAACCCATATGTAAAGATCGAACTCGAAAGTTTCAGGAAAACCCCAAGTAGGTAGTCCACGACAGTATCGATATTTCATCACTCCGAACACCTAAACTTGGGCCGTAAAGTCCCAGGGGAAGTCGTGTGCAAACCTTTCCCTTAAGCCAAGCTCAAGAGCATCAAGGCGAGGCTCACTACAGATTGGTTGGTTAATATACGCTTACACAACGGCGACAGCCAAATTTCGACAGCTGCCATTTTTCACAGAATAATGAAAAGTTCCACCTGTGCTTGCCTGTTTATCACCAAGGAGATTCAAGACTTCAAGAGATGTGATGTGTCTTCTCACACTTTAAATACTGACATTGATTTTACAGAGATTGTTATCAAATTGGCACCCAGCGATCTTATAATATCTTCAGTCAGCTCCCATGGCATAGTGGTCACTGCGCTCGCCTTGCACGCGGGAGGCCCGGGTTCGATTCCCGGCGGGGTCAT
>NW_007423371.1:0-515 GCF_000475195.1 Diaphorina citri
TATGGATGGATGGATTTTAATTATGTTTACCAGAGGATCAGGCTCAGCCTAATCAAAATGCCATACATTAGTCATGATTGCTACTCGCCAACACAACATGGATATGGAACTCAATTAATGAGACATATCGAGATATGGGATGTATGAAAGCTAGGATCAAGCTGCTGCTGCAACGATTCTATGACAAAGTGAATACATTAGAATTGATGGAATTGAATTACTCTCGGCAGAAACATTTGAATTAGCAGACAGAAACAAGGTCGCATGGAGCACCTGGATAGACATCTCAACTTCAATAGATACCACTTACCCACGACATGTGGCATGAGGCTGAGTGATAGAAGATATTATTATGGAAGGGTCACTATCCATCAGATCTTGCAAACATATCTGGACCGAATCTTTAGGAATAAGATATCAATCCAGAATATAGGAAACAATTAAAACCATTTTGAATAAAGTGCCATTAGATCGATGAGTTCACTTGGAGGGCATGGTAGACAGATTCTTTTGAA
>NW_007423372.1:0-515 GCF_000475195.1 Diaphorina citri
AATTTGAGAATTTGACCACAATAATAGTAGTAGCCTACTGCTGGAGTAAAGGGACTTTTCAGTCCTATGCGAGCAGCACTATTACTACTATTACTATTACATATGTGTTCTTTTGACGGAAATATCCTCTGGTCCCATCACGCATGGTTGAGGTACACCACATAAAACTCCACAGCGACACATACGATGACATCTGTTTGGATTGCACTAATGGATGGTTTTCCAGTTTAACCTCACTCGGGTATACGTTTTAACCTCTGTATTTTTCTCGTCACTAGCTGTCACGACAAGGGCGACAACTTTTGTATCGAATGCTTCAGATATGTCTGTAATGATTCAGGTTTCAATGACTATACGTATGCGTTAGATATGTACTTATCTGTATTACTATTTACACTAGGTATTCATATTATATGCGTTAGCTATCTACTATCTACATAATAATAATAGACTCTTGAGTGGAAGGCAACCACTAGGCGAGGTTAACGCCTTAGGCGTTCTCTACCACCTAACTC
>NW_007423373.1:0-515 GCF_000475195.1 Diaphorina citri
ACTTTTGGTCAGTAAAACCCCTCTTTAGTTTTAGTTTAGATGTATTTATTGTACCTCAGCTAAGTAGGTGTAAGTTAAATTTTATGGAGTATGATCTCGAAATTTGCCAAAATTGCCATCTGCTCTATCCACATGATGGGTAGTTAAGCACTAATCTACCTTGGGTATATTTGGCCACACTTGAGTGATGGGTACTTGTCACCATTAATTTTACCTCTATTGGCATATCCGTCCATGATACCTATCAGTTGAGGACCTAAGGTCAATAAAATGTTCTTCTATGCATTGATTTCAGTAGTGGTTAGTTTGATGGAATTTGGATCTGGTTGGTAGTTTCAATACTTTAGATCCATGTGAGTGAGATTTAGATCTGAATCATTTTATGTAACCTTGGTGTGATGGACCAATGGGTCCAAATGGACTGATTTTCTTTCCCCATCAGTTGAGGACCTAAGGTCAATAAAATGTTCTTCTATGCATTGATTTCAGTAGTGGTTAGTTTGATGGAATTTGGA
>NW_007423374.1:0-515 GCF_000475195.1 Diaphorina citri
CTGTAGAATCTTGATCCATTACATAACACAAGTATAACGTGGAGTCAGAACTTATTGACATCACTAAAAGAGCATCTCGTTATAGCTTTGTTCAGCACAGTCAGGAGCGAACCCGCATCTCCCCTAACATTGTTGGCACTCGCTGTTTGCACTTTAAGCTTTTACGTGTCTCGAAAGAAGAAAGACCTCGTTATTGTGTAAGTCGCTACCGCGAAGTCACAATTTCCATAAGAATAATGACAAAGCTGTGGGTGCACGTTGTATGCACACTTTTCCTTGTGCACCGCAGACTGCGAGGGTAGGTACGGCAAGTTTCCGCCTGATAATTTTCAATATATCGCGCGATATTTTTGTCATAGACGAAAAAAAAGGAAAAGACACTGAGAGATGATGATGGGAAGGAGAAAACATCTTTACAGTCTGTCGAATTTCAATAAAAGAGTAGCGAGAGCGAGATAGGGAGGTAGAGACGAGGGAGGGATATATACGGGGAAAAAGAATAAGACAAAGAAGGG
>NW_007423375.1:0-515 GCF_000475195.1 Diaphorina citri
CTTGCTCTTCAGTCGATTCTCTTCCTTGGCCTTAAGTCGTTCCTCCTAGAATTGGATCAGATTGAATTTTCATGAGTTTGAATTTTCAATAGGAAATTGACATGAATTTTTCTCATAGAATTAGAAATTTAGTTTCATTTTCCACTGCCTTAGTAAACACAGAATTAAAAATTCGTCTACTTAGCAAGTTGGCTTGGAATGTAGCGCATCTGCATTGTAAGCGCTGACACGGGTTCGATTCCCGTGATATTAAACAGATACTAGTTAGCTTGGAAGGTAGCACATCTGCCATGTATCGCTAGGTCGCGGGTTTGATTCCAGCCCGGAGCGAATATAATTCTAAGTCGAAAAAGTTCGTTCTCGCAAAGACTGGTTTCCTCCTATCCTCTGGGACGACAAGACCTCCCGTTGATATAGTTCCCTCTATCAAACATCTAATACAGTGGTTCCCAAACTATTTGCCATCACGGCACCCTTTTTAAGATTCTACTTTTCCTGCGGCACCCCCCCCCCCT
>NW_007423376.1:0-515 GCF_000475195.1 Diaphorina citri
AGGAGGAGGAAGAAGAAGGAGGAAAATATTCAAACTCACGGCTGCTATTTTCCCACGAATCGAAAGAATGGAGGAATAGGAAGAGGAAGAAGTTAAAGAAGGAGGAGAAGAAGAAGGCGGAAAAGGGTGAGAAGAGGAAGAAGAAGAAGTAAAGAATCTCAAGAACGGAAAGAGAAGAAGAAGAAGTTGGATGAGGGTGCAGAAGAAGGGGAAGAAAAAATATGCGATATTTTTACTGATTTCAAACTCGGTTGACAGTAGGTAGTTTTTGGTGTAAATCAATCAACCAATCAGCATTCAGAATTGCCATGGTCTGGTCTAGGGAAGAGGTAGAAAATTGGTAACAATCGGTCATGTCATGAGTTCATGACTCTTGGTTATGTCATGAGTTCATGACTCTTGGTCATGTCATGAGTTCATGACTCATGATCGATCTTATTAGTAACGAACCCATAGACGAGAGGACGAGACATTGAGAATCGCTACCATTACCAGTCAATGAAAAGTATGAAAAA
>NW_007423377.1:0-515 GCF_000475195.1 Diaphorina citri
CCATGAAGAGCATGGATGATGGAAATTAGTACCCTACACGCCTTACACTTGAATTTAGACCACGCTACGCCACTGTCTACAGGAGAAATAGTAGGCCTTCGCTTTCGGGAAGATAAGACATTAGCAATAGATCAGTTGCGCTTACTTGGGTGATGTTTCAAAGTCATAGAGCGGGAAAAATGAGGACCAACGGAATTTTTCTCTTTCTTCTACGACTTCTGGATCCCGAGATAAATCAATTTAAAAAATACCGGTAAATCGTGAACTTTGACGTCACAGCATACGCTCCCGTAGGCGATGACGTCATAATTCATGACTCCCGATTCGTTTGTTTGTGCGCAAGCGTTTCTGCGCATTTTGACGTGAAAGCTGACGTCACACTCTTCGAACTTTTTCATTAGGACGGCAATTAAAAATTGAATTTTCGACCTTTTAATGTTACTTTTTCCGAGTTTTGACCGCAGATTTGGATTTTTCACAACTTTTTACGTAGGAATCGACATTTTATTAATAAT
>NW_007423378.1:0-515 GCF_000475195.1 Diaphorina citri
CCTGATGTACAGCCCTCACCTCCCCAAAAAGTTTCCCCTGATTGAAAATAATAATGAACTTTCAAATTTACTGAATTTATACCAAACTATTTAACGTCACGGTTGAAATGGGGGTTGAAAGAACGAATAACTAATTCGTCCATAATGTGGTTTTTACCCGAAAACTATTATAGAGATGCACGGGCTAGCTGGTCCCAAAATGTTGCCAAAACTGATGGGTTACTCTGAATGAGAGACTTTATTTGGCAAAGTTTGGTTGGATGACCACAAGTTGGGTACACGGAAACTGTTCGTATTTGGAGCTCAACGTTTTTCATTTATTTTTGGATCCCCAAAGTTTACAAGTAATGAAATATGTATTCACATTAGTTCGTGGTTCTTTATGCAGCTCCCCATAAAATGGCTAATCAAACGTATATTTCCTTTTGATGTCGGTGCCCATTCCGGGTTGCATCCTTTTTGTATTTTATTTACACACCTAATTATAATTATTTACACTTGAAAACTTTAATTTA
>NW_007423379.1:0-515 GCF_000475195.1 Diaphorina citri
CTCTCTCTCTCTCTCTCTCCCTCTCTCTCTCCCTCCCTCTCCCTCTCTCCCTCCCTCGCTCTCTCTCTCTCTCTCTCTCCCTCTCTCTCTCTCTCTCTATATATCTTTTTTCATATCCCGTTTACTCTCTCATTCTCTTTTTCCCCCCTTCTACTTTGCTTCCTTTTCTGGAAATAATTAAATTTAGGAAGATTTTCGTTCTTTTGACTCTTCCTTTTCTCCTTCTCCTCCTCCTCCTCTTTGTTCTTGTCCTTTCTATTCTCCTTATCCTTCTTTTACTTCGTTTTCCTGTTTGTTCATAATATTTTACAGTATTATTTCTGTATCAAAAAATCTCTTTTTTTTTTCCTCTCCCGCATACCTCCTTGTCTCAATTTTCCTCCTAATCCACTCTTTTTTTTCCTCTTTTTAAATCATGTAATAAGTTACCGACTGCTTAAGAAAATATGTTTATTTTAAGCAGATTTTATGCTGTACAGACATGGAAAGTAAGTGGGTGGGTACAAACACAAATT
>NW_007423380.1:0-515 GCF_000475195.1 Diaphorina citri
GGAATGGAACAAAAAAGAATCTTTTGGTGTTCCAACTGAACACAATCTAAAGCTTTGCTTGCTAATCCAAAACAAATGTGTAGTGGATTGGTATGCTATTTTGGAGTGGCTTCTGAAAAAAGCAACGGTTTTGGACTATTGACTCGCTACAAACGACTAGTCCATTCCGTGATTTCTGTGGATTCATTGAGATGAGGGATAAATTTTGGACTTGTCGGAATTCTAGCAAATTCACAAAATGGACTGCGTCCACTAGGTACAGATTTCTCTACCCACAATGACTTTTCGATTGCCTTCAGTCCATTTGGACTTTTGGAATTGCCGTGTGTAGGCACCTAAACTACCTATAGTCAAAGTGCAGGTCTGAAGGTAAGAAAAGTTCTAGAACTAGAAATCTTACCAATGAGCTCTTTGAAAGAAAACTTGACGAATCTGGAATAGCTGATGGCAAACAGGTCTCTGTAGTACACTTCGCCATAGATGTAAAAGTTGGGCTCGTCCACAATGAGTACAAA
>NW_007423381.1:0-515 GCF_000475195.1 Diaphorina citri
TGCTGTGATTGTGCAGTACATTGCCATTATTTCCTCGCGGTGACGTATATTGTTTTGCTGAAAACTAACCTAGGTGAAGCTCACAACTTTCTGCTGAGATCCTAGATGACATTTGAACTTTCCAAAGTGGGAAGGTTCTCAGATTTGTGGGGGTTTCCAAGAATTGTTCTTTTACAATACTTTATACTGTATCTTTCACTAATGTGATGATAGATGTGGTCATGTGGTGAGTTCTTGAAAGGTGGGATCTCCTAGGTGACATTTGAACTTTCCAAGGTGGGAAGGTTCTCAGATTTGTGGGGGTTTCCATTAATTGTTCTTTTACAATACTTTATACTGTATCTTTCACTAATGTGATGATAGATGTGGTCATGTGGTGAGTTCTTGAAAGGTGGGATCATGCATTTTGCTAAAGCTTGTAATTTCAAGACTTTTCGGTTGAAACCATGGCTTGGCTTTTGTTCGTTTTCCAGATATTGGCGGTTTGCCTTACTGGACTTAGTTTGGCCAAGACA
>NW_007423382.1:0-515 GCF_000475195.1 Diaphorina citri
GTAGGTACAATGTGTGATTCTAACTCCATTTTGTGTTCCCCCTAACCGCTGAACTAACCTTGGTTTTAATTCCAGTTGGAACCTATAACCAAATTCTTCATGGCCTTTCGTCTCAACCATTTTTATCCAAAAGTTTATTGGCCTAAAAAACGGTTCTTGGAAGCTAAACAACGACCGAAAAATTGGCTCAAAATACCCTAATCTTCTAATTATTAGGTTAGGTATCTAATTTAAGTGAACATGGTAAAATAAGTGTATCTTACTAGGTAGTTACCTAGTACCTACTCGTACCTAGCTTGAAAAAGAACTAAAGAAATATGCTATCAAATTGTATGAAAGCCTGAAAACTATTTAAGTATGCAATGTGCAAAGCATAAAACATTAATACAGTAATATTATCTTGTTGAAACCCAACTTTAACTCTTGTGCGAAATACCTACTTAGCCCGTTTTAACTCTTAGATGAAACGTTTAATCCATTTGAACTCTTAGGTGAAACACTTAACCCATTTGAAC
>NW_007423383.1:0-515 GCF_000475195.1 Diaphorina citri
TATATCGATATATTTCCCCCGATATATCGATATCGATATATTTGAGGGGCCGATATATCGATATATCGATATATTTGCAACTCATTTACATCCCTACTTCGGCATCAAAAGAGGAAAGACAAAAAAACGGATCTGGCACAGGGGAGCGTGTTGAGGACGAGATTTTTGTGGGAATTTTGCTATAAATCCCACCATTAAAAAAAATACCCTGAGGACGATTGAAATTACATGGGATTTTTATTGTCGTCCTCTAAGCTCTAACAAACATAATAGGTACATAGTGCGTATGCGTATCACCAAACTTTAACCGAAGATGTAGGTAAATAGGTATGTAATCTGTTTCGATTTTTTTTTTTTTTACATTGGAAAAAGTGTGGTAATGGACGATTTCGACCGTAAAATCTCCAATTAAAGTTTATAGTAAAATGCACCCATTACTTACACTGTTTACTCAGGTCTTAGGTAGTTTTAGGTAGGTACATATTATTTACACTCTGTATCGTCGTAAGGGCCAG
>NW_007423384.1:0-515 GCF_000475195.1 Diaphorina citri
GTTTATCCATCACTGTCACTTATCCCGCCACTACTCTCATGTCACAATTTTCTTCTCCAGAAATCCTTTAGTTTTTTCCCCGTTTTCTTCTTTTTCTTGTTCAACTGTTTTTGCTTTCGTGCCCTGTGCTTTCTTTTTGTACTTCTTAGCCATCATCTTCTCTTCCACACTTTCTTTCCTCTCTCTCTCCTCTTATCTTCATCTTCTTTTACATTGGGTATTTGGCTATTTAGAATCTACATTGTTCTTAGTATTATCGTAATTACCTAACCTCCTAAGATATTATTTAAAGTCCTAAAGTAACAAGGATTGGGGTGGAATTTTTTTAAAAAGATCGAGCAGCACAACAAAATAATAATAATTCAATCAATAAACCTATAGGCATTAGGTAACTGAAAGTTGTGTAATATTTCATGCTAGATTTGGTCTTCTGTTTGTTTAAACAAAAGTTTGGGGGGAAAAAATACAGCCAGAAGTTCGCGTGAAAAGTTTTTGGAAATTGAATTTGAAGTTGT
>NW_007423385.1:0-515 GCF_000475195.1 Diaphorina citri
CCGTGACGTCAAAGTTCACGATTTACCGGTATTTTTTAAATCGATTTATCTCGTGATCTAGAAGTCGTAGGAGAAAAAAAATTCCGTTGGTCCTCATTTTTCCTGCTCTATGACTTTGAAACATCACCCAAGTTCCCCGAAAGAAAAATGCACCTTTTCTTTCCGTTCTGTTTTAAATGATTATTTCCTGAGACGTCCATGCAAGTATTAGAAATTAAAGGATGTAAATATTATTCCTATGATCAAATACAAAATGACGAATATCTGTAGGTATTTATTTAAGAATACATTGAAAATTACAAATAAAACACCCCTTCCAGGTTTTCATTGTTACAGCCTGTTCATGCACTTAAGTAAGTCTATAATCAGTGAAAAAGTGATCGAAATGCTTTAAACTGTAGAAATACGGTGAAACGAAATGAATTTTTCTTCGTCACGATTTTTTTTACTTTCCTTATCCTATAGGAAGGAAAGTAATGTAATCGGGTCAAATTTTCGATGGTCAGATTTTAGTG
>NW_007423386.1:0-515 GCF_000475195.1 Diaphorina citri
ATGTAATACCTATGTAAATTGTATGTAATGAGTTTTATCAATACAATAAATATTAATTGAATTGAATTGAATTGAATTAATTGAATTAATTGAATTCTTATATTGACCTCCACACTGGTGTGAAACATCGCTCCAGCCGGACCTACCGCCGCCGCAACCGGCGGCTATGCAGCTGCAAGCTACGGAAGAGATGCAGAAACTTTTACAAACAGCTGAGATTCAACAGGGCCAACGGACGTGAAGAAGAGCTTACGTCATTGGATTCAAGAGCCCCGCCGGTCCCATCTACCGACCGCTACAGCACTATTCTGACAGAGAATCGAAAATTAAATGATAGATGAATGCAAGGTCCTCCATTTTTTGACCAAACACAACAATATGACAAGAGTGAAGACAAAACTTACAGGGTAAGATTTAACAATGAAACCTATCATAGGAAAACAAGGTATGCCAGCGCTTACATTTGAATGTAATTGTAATTGCGATCTCAATTACAATTACATGTAATTGTAATT
>NW_007423387.1:0-515 GCF_000475195.1 Diaphorina citri
CCCTCCCCTAACACCATGGGAGCAGGCACCCCTTCCTCCCAACAACAGAGTGAGTAGAAATACATTTCTAGTTTCTTTATAAAATGTTTCACAAAATTCTAAATTGATGTGCGAAAAAGTACCTTTAAAAAGAAGAAGAAGAAGAAGAAGAAGAAGAAAGAACAAGTTTATTTATTTATTTGCACTCCAAGCAACAAAGGCCATGTGTGGAAAAAACAAGTATGATAGAGGGAACTGTAACTGCTAAGGCCTTATTGTCCCGGAATCGAAGAGAGAAGGAAGACAGGATAGGAGAAAGCTAGCCATTCCGAAAACGAACCTTATCTTTTCTAGGATAAAGTTCACCCCGGGAGAGACTCGAACCCGCGACCTAGCGCTTACAAGGCAGGCGCGCGATCAACCTAGTTATCTAGGCTTGCGGTATGGTATAGAATTTTTAGGAAAAATGGCCTGATGGTCAATCATCCCGACATTTCCAATATACATACACATTACACATACCTACATAGAAAAAC
>NW_007423388.1:0-515 GCF_000475195.1 Diaphorina citri
CTCTCTCTCTTTCTCTCTTCTTATTTTGGTTATGAAAAATGATGTAATAATATTTTATTAGTACAATAAACAATAAAAAGTTTTTCTCTCTCTCTCTCTTCTACCTACTACAAAGATATTAAAGAAGGGAGAATTAGGATTGGAAACTGGAAAGGGAGAGAGACGAAAGATCATAATAAAAGTAGGTAGGTAGTAGGCCTAGACAATACATTTACGTTTGTGTTTACTACATAATATAATAGACAATACATTTACGTTTGTGTTTACTACATTACAATTTGTAAAATAATAATAGTAATAGTGATAGCCTTTATTTGTACAGTAAAATATTGACAATAAACTCCTAAAATAATGACTAAATACTAAATAGTAAAGTACAAAATCAGATAAGTATCTGAGGCCTCCCCTTATAGGGAAAATAATAATACAAATAAATAAAATTGATTGATTGATTGATTGATTGATTGATTGATTGATTGATTGATTGATTGATTGATTGATTGATTGATTGATTG
>NW_007423389.1:0-515 GCF_000475195.1 Diaphorina citri
TATTTATTTTTTATTAGCTTATTACTTTTTAATTAAAAATAATAAAATTGATTGATATAGGTACCTATTGCGTACCTACCTCTTCGATTAATTTTATTATTATTGGCGCGAAGTGCGAATGTTCTTACCTACCTGCCGTGGTGCCGTGTAAATGTTGAAGTATGCAAACCGCAACACAAACCCCCAGTAGATTAACCCTTTGTAGGTACGCGTATGCAAGTAGGTAACGAGGTAGGTACCTATCTCGCTTATACCTATTACCTACCTTCATAACCCGTGGGTGACTTTTTTTTTGCACGGTACAGACTACAGGGATTTCTAGGTACCTACTAATATGGTGCATAGAAATCTGTGGTAGGTAGGTAGGTACAGACAAACGGACTTTTCAACTTTGCAAAAATAACAATTGAATCGTTCCCAAGAAGAACGGCCTATGTGAAAATTTTCGATTTTTTTTATTTTTTAGTTGGGGCCTCTGTGGTCTCCTTGTTTCAATGCACTAATCAGTTTTGGGG
>NW_007423390.1:0-515 GCF_000475195.1 Diaphorina citri
GAGCGACGAGAAATGGACATGAGTCGAGAAATGACCAATGTCCATTTCTCGTCTGGTGATTTCTATTTTCAATGTATGCAATCGTCTCACCATTTCTAACTCTAATACTTATGTCATTCTAAGATCTATGAAGATCCATAACCAGGATTCTAATTTCTAATGCAGTTCTGCATACATCTGCATCTCAGATGAATGAAGTCCTGCATACATCTGCATATCAGATGAATAATGCAGTCCTGCATACTGGCATACATCTGCATCTCAGATGAATGCAGTCCTGCATACTGGCATACATCTGCATCTCAGATGAATGCATTACTCACTTTAAGAGTATTAAAATCTTTTGTTTAAACTGATGCTCACGCAGTTAGAATATCAGTTTAAATAAGTACGAAGGAACTTTGAAAAGCACAAGTGATGGAATATGTAGGTATGAGTTTTTTAGCCCGTCCTTCCTTTATTATTACGATAGTAATAAAAAAAGGTATAGTGGACGGGCTATTGTATTCGCTTCG
>NW_007423391.1:0-515 GCF_000475195.1 Diaphorina citri
AGAACCCGAACACCTAGAAAGCTGAAATAATATGTTCTATCAATGTGATTTCTCAATTATTTAGCCTTAAGATACCATTGTGATTTCTCAATTATTTAGCCTTAAGATACCATGGTATCTTAAGGCTAAATAATTGAGAAATCACCGTAAGCGTTGTACAAAACAATACAGTTAATATGTTCTAGTTGTGCAATAAAAGAGAATTTCGCCGAAATCCAAACTGAGCGCAAATTATGACCAATCTTCCGTGGTGAAGCAAGATACCGAGTAACCTGCAAGGTGCTAGTCAGAATGTAAAAGTCTCTATACTTACTGACCTGGTTACCAATGGTTCTCTATTGCTGGCAGCTGTCATACGCAAAGTCTTAGTTGTCTCAGACGGGCCACCCTGTATTGTCTCCTCGTTATCATGCTTGATGCATATGTTGTGCGCAGGTAGCTTTTGTTTCCGTTTCTGCTCGAGAGTGACGTCATAGCTGGCGGGAAATGTTCCATAGATCATGGTCAGTAGGAGA
>NW_007423392.1:0-515 GCF_000475195.1 Diaphorina citri
GATACTGAAAGAAGTTGGACTAAACTACAAAGAAAGAAGAGCAATATGGAACCTGTATAAAAATGAGTCTGCAGTTTTCGAATGTGGAGATTGTGTGAGTGAGGCTAAGATCCGCCAAGGTGTGAGACAGGGCTGCTGTATGTCGGCAATTTTATTCAATTGCTACATACAAAAAGCTCTGGATGAAATGAGAGAAGAAATGTCAGAATGGCCTGGAATCAAAGTGCACGGACAAAAAATAGATATGATCAGATATGCTGATGACATTGCCCTTACTGCTGCATCAGAAGAAGAATTGACAGAAGCTCTAGAAAAAATGAAGAACATACTAAATAAAGATTTCAACATGAAAATAAATAAAAGCAAAACAAAAATAATGGTTGTAAGTTTAAATGAAAGAATAACAAATGTCCAATTAGAGAATGAAAATCTAAAACAAATAAAAGAGTTCACTTACTTGGGTGGAAAGATTACTCAAGATGGCAGATGCAAAAGGGAAATAGAGAGCAGAATCC
>NW_007423393.1:0-515 GCF_000475195.1 Diaphorina citri
TCATGCAGAAGGTTCCGAGTTCGGTTACTTTTCAACAGGTTACTTTCTGGTATTCTCGTGTTCACCCAGCACCTAAATGGGATGTGTCTTATCTCGTCCATCTATTCTGATGAAGGGCACACTACGGGGGAGCATTCTATCTCAATTTCAATTGATCTTCGTAGGTATGCTCGCATTGACTGCCCGGAACTGAACTCGGAACCACCGGCTTATCAGACTAGTACGTTACTCATTAAGCTACGAAGATGACTTACCTGTGGATATAGTTTCACTTCAATCTCTTTCCGATCCATTTCCAAAGTTTTGAATTTTCTCTTGAGAATATCAAACTTCTGTTTTCCCTTCTGGTATTGATATTTGAGATTTGCATCACACACCAGCTCATGCTTGACCATCTCGGTGATGATATCCTGGGAGGAAGAGGACTGGATTTATTCAACTAACGAAGAGAGGTGTACGTTTTTTTTTTTTTTTTTTTTTTTTTTTTTTTTTTTCTTCTTTCTTTTCATCCACAC
>NW_007423394.1:0-515 GCF_000475195.1 Diaphorina citri
GACGACAAACTAACAAAGTTTCGAGCTACATCTACCGTAATGTATCAGTACGAGGTTGTGTCAAAATCGTTGGAACGACTTTCCTCTTGTCTACTCGGTGATAGATTGGAAGAAATTGATGAAGTTTCTCTTGTGGTTCAATTTCCAGTAGATCACATCGATTGACTTGGTCATGACTCATGATTAGGGTCGTAATTACTTTCCCAGATGAGGAAACAACAATGGAAGAGACAGGTATTAGAGAAGTTAGAAAAGAAAAGTCTGTGACCCGTGACAAAAGAAAATGATTAAGTGTTAACGGAATCAAAAATGATCAAAATAATCCTTTATCTCGTGAGCAATATGAAAGGATTCATCATCCAGTGAGACTTCTAATTACCTTGGCTAAAGAATAGGTACGCACCTGTGAGCTATGGCTGAGGTAGTCAGGTGATACCAGATAACAGGATCCATTATTTGCACTACCTGTATTTATCCTACTTCAATCTAGGATCTGATAAATAATGGATCCTGGT
>NW_007423395.1:0-515 GCF_000475195.1 Diaphorina citri
TTGGGAGTAAAAACACAAACGAGCGGTGGGATAGGGCATTTATTTCGGGGAGAAGGAGGAGAAAATTTCCCTCCATTAACCATTCCTCCCCCTTTTTCCCCCACCTCGCATTTCGATTGCCCTTTGTCCATCGTGTGGGCGGTGCGGTCGAATATTGTGGTCCGGATTAAAATGATAAAATGATATCAATCAATTTAGAAATGAGAAAATTTATTGATAGCTGTCACTACTCACAGTACTCACCCAAGATAACAATATCAAACTAAAGCAAGATGTAAGTAAAGGCTTTTAAGAATTAACTACCAAGTTTTTTGGTCAATATTGCAAGCCTTGAAACAAAGCCAAATTTAACTGCACACCACTGGCATCATACAGAAATAGCTATGATAAAAGTATACCTGGACAAGGAATCAGCTTGTTATAGTTTCCCTCTGTAAATAACTGTCAAAAGTATTACCAAACCAGGCAAAACAAAACTAATCAATCAATACGAGCCATCTGATGAGCATGTTCAA
>NW_007423396.1:0-515 GCF_000475195.1 Diaphorina citri
TGCTGCCATTGTGATTTGTAATGTTTCTTTGCTGTCGTCGCTTGGGAAATGGATTAGAATATACCGCTTATACTGCCAGAATGAGACTGAAGTTCCCTTTACTTCCGCAGTAAATTAACTTTTCGGGATCGGCAGCGGGCTTAAGAAATGGAAGTTCCTATCAACCATTATTTTTTGCAACTTTTCGAGAGCCTCCGGAGTCGACACATTGAATGTACCACCTCCCTATGGGTCACTGAAGTTAAGCAACGTTGCCCATGGTACCCGAGCGGATGGTAAAGCCCCCGTCACCAAAGATTTTAGCACTTATAAAACCCTTTCTAATACGCATACAAAAGAACGCAAGCGTTAAAGTCAAACGCAAGCGTTAAAGTCAAACCTACCCTCCAGAGATGGTTCAATACCAGCCTCATTTTCGGAAAAATGGTCCATACTTCATAGGCCGCTTTGCTCCGCAAGGGACAAATTATAAGACATTGATAATTGCTAATGTTCTGTGCTATGAGATCTCAAAC
>NW_007423397.1:0-515 GCF_000475195.1 Diaphorina citri
CTTCTCTCTTCGATTTCGGGACGATAAGACCATAGCAGTTACAGTTCCCTCTGTCAAACCTCTTAAAAAAAAAAAAGTAATAATTTTCATTGTACGTTGATATGCGGGTACCGTTTTCACACCGAACGGCAGTCCGACTTGTTCACAGAATCCGGAGAAAGTATTGTGTCTCTCAACCTGGACAAATACATCACCGGTTCACCGGTATACTCATCTTTCTCATTAATACCCATTAGCATCCGAGACGAAGCCTCTCTGAGCTTTTGTTTCCAATTGTGTCACGCTGTCACGTTCCCCACTAATTAGACGTTCAATTCCATTCAGTCTTTACGAGGGACAACTTCTAAGCGCTTCTAATGATGAGGACGAGTCTTCGTGATGTGTGGTTCGCGGTGAAATTATTGTCCTTTTTTTCATTGACGTGTGCTTTCATTTCATCAATGAACAGCTAGTCTGGAGAAGAATTCGAGAAGATGCTCTTGAAACAATGCTAGAAGATCTGGAATCTAAATGAA
>NW_007423398.1:0-515 GCF_000475195.1 Diaphorina citri
TATACCACGAATAATAGTCAAGAGCATGACACGATACATGGCAGAGACTGAAGAAAGTAGAAAGATTTGGATGCTCGTGACAATTTGTTATTTATGAACACTCTCAAGTGATAAGAGATATCAAAGCAGCTTTTTATATTATCAGTCTTGAGAGCGATATAACCGTGAAACCATCACTAAAGAAGACGCTAGTTTCTAGTTTGTATTTCATAGAGACATCATGACTGTAGCGTCTGTAGCTCTGATTTGGTCTCTTCTAATGAGAGATCCAAGAAATGCCCGACTCACAATATATACGTTCCGTTCAGTACAAGTCACAATACAGCAACAACAGTAGGTCAAATATTCTCACTGGAAATATCGGAAATCCATGCACCAAGGAATTTCACATTGAAGGTCCCGAAGACACCAGCATGGAAATAAACTATAATGATGTAAAGCTAAATACACCTCCTGAAAAAGAAAACAGTAGTAAGTAGGTGCAAGGTATACACATCATTAGTGTCCTGACATAT
>NW_007423399.1:0-515 GCF_000475195.1 Diaphorina citri
AGAAGAAAAATGAAAAATGATTCGACATTTGTTTTGTAGACCTCGCTCTGGTCTGGTTGCACTTTACTTACTCCAAGACAAGTAGATCGAATAAACTAATGACTTGACGTGGAATTAACCCACCACCCTCCAAACCTGTATTCCACAACGCGAACAAGTAACCTAGTCGGGTTGGTATTAGTGGTTTATATTTATATTGTTCTTATAGTGTACTATGTTTTGTGTTTATTTGAATCGTCGGTATACGTTCTACATCTATTGTACATTGCTGTCTTTATCAACTCTCTAATGGCATCTTTATTGCTATTTTTCACTCTTTTCTCTCTCTCGCCTTTCCGTTCCAACGTGAAATGCTAATGGCATTCGCCTCCTAACGATGGAGAAAGCAGAGATAGAAGGAAAACGCATCACATATCGAGAGAAGAAGAGACGGAGAAACGGAGGAAGTAAAGAAGAGAAAATAAAAATAAATGTTGTGCAAGATGAATGATACACGAAATAAAACATTGCTCTCC
>NW_007423400.1:0-515 GCF_000475195.1 Diaphorina citri
TATCTACAATGTTTGGGAACCGCTGCACTTAACTTCAGTCTAATGGGACTCCTTTCACTCCATAATCTTACTGCATAAAAGATAAACATCTAATGGTGTTCCATTACAAATTGTTCCATAATGTATGACTTCTCAAATGTCTCTAGTCTTGCTCAGTGTTGCATTGTTGCTGCAACAGTTGAATGTTGCACAACGCTGCTCCATCAAGAATTAGGGATCATCAGAGGGAGTTGATTAAAATATTCCTAGTACATATGATGTATACTCGTAACTCACACAGAGATAGGGTCTCTCGTAGATTTCCATAAGCTTAACCCATCTTTTGGGGTTATTTGCCCCTACAAAAGAGCCTCGGAGGGACTCCAGAGAGAGATAGGGCCTCTCCCTCTACGCGGCTTTCAAAGGCCCGTTTGGGCTAACAACCCTTCGAACGGTTCGTTCGATTTCGATAATGAAATCTGCCAAGAATGATTAAACCATGAAGGAAATTTGTAATTTTCCCGATGAGCCCTTTG
>NW_007423401.1:0-568 GCF_000475195.1 Diaphorina citri
CGACGGGGTTGCGAAAGGGTATTCGACCTAAACTCTACAATTTCTTATAGATTTTTTTATCAGCTTTCTAACCATTATGTTTTCATCCCCGATTTCGCGTCGCTACGACCTCGTATAGGCCTACCAACGAAATTAGTCCCGAGCTCATATGTGAAAAATGATACCTATTTCTCAGGGAAAAGACGCTCCAACGACGGGGTTGCGAAAGGGTATTCGACCTAAACTCTACAATTTCTTATAGCTTTTTTTCTCAGCTTTCTAACCATTATACTTTCATCCCCGATTTTGTGTCGCTACTACCTCGTATAGGCCTACCAACGAAATTAGTCCCGAGCTCATATGTGAAAAATTATACCTATTTTTCAGAGAAAAGACGCTCCAACGACGTGGTTGCGAAAAAGGATTCGACCTAAACTCTACAATTTCTTATAGCTTTTTTTCTCAGCTTTCTAACCATTATACTTTGTCGCTACGACCTCGTATAGGCCGTGCAAGCAACTTAGTCCCGAGCTCATATGTGATAAATGATACCTATTTTTCTGGGAAAAGACGCTCCAACGACGGGGTT
>NW_007423402.1:0-515 GCF_000475195.1 Diaphorina citri
GAGAAATGACACTCAGAATATTATTGTCATTATTTTCAACGGAATGAAAAGGATTCAGTCATTTCTCCTCTCTCTCCCTCTCTCCCTACCTCCCTCTCTCTCTCTCTCTCTCTCGCCCTTCCTCCCCTCCTCCCTCCTTCTCTTTCTATCTCCCTCCCTTAGTCTCTTGTGTCGTGAAAAATCCAATTAAACGAATGATATTAAAGGACTGAAAAGAAGAGGAAGAGACAAAAGTAGGACACAGGGGATAGGGGGAGGATGAAGGGGGAAAACGTGGGAATGAAAGGGACAAAACAGTTGAGGGAAGGAACGGAGGGAGGGAACAAGAGGATAAAACAGGGTGGAGGAAATGATACATAGGTCAAAAGAGTGGAGAACCTAAAGAAGAAGGAAAAGGAAAGCAAAAGGAAGATAAAAAAAATCTAGTGTGAACATCACACGACTGGTGTGAACATTAGGGTATAAGAACACCCAAATAAGCATAGATATCTTATCCTATTGAATGATGCTTATTT
>NW_007423403.1:0-515 GCF_000475195.1 Diaphorina citri
CAGCTGCGATAAACCCCGTTCCACCTCCTTCTGCTGCATCAAGGTCCACCCCATCATCTTCCAGTGCGTCAAGCTCCAAGGTCCACCCCATCATCTTCCAGTGCGTCAAGCTCCGTTCCACCTCCTTCTGCTGCGTCAAGCTCCGTCCTACCTCCTTCTGCTGTGTCAACCTCCGTCCCACCTCCTTCTGCTGCGTCAAGCTCCGTTCTACCTCCTTCTGCTGCATCAAGCTCCGCCCCACCTCCTTCTGCTGCGTCAAGCTCCGTTCTACCTCCTTCTGCTGCGTCAAGCTCCGTCCCACCTCCTTCTGCTGCGTCAAGCTCCGCCCCACCTCCTTCTGCTGTGTCAAGCTCCGTTCCACCTCCTTCTGCTGCGTCAAGCTCCGTCCCACCTCCTTCTGCTGCGTCAAGCTCCGTCCCACCTCCTTCTGCTGCGTAAAGCTCCGTTCTACCTCCTTCTGCTGTGTCAAGCTCCGTCCCACCTCCTTCTGCTGTGTCAAGCTCCGTCCCACCTCC
>NW_007423404.1:0-515 GCF_000475195.1 Diaphorina citri
CTCCGTACACATTCTTCTTACAATAACATTCTGCTGTACCCTGGAATCAGTTTGGGACAGTCCTTACTATTGGGACTTATTTACAGGTCAATAAGGGCTCAAAGGTCGAGGAGAGTTATTTGAAGAGAAAAGATTTAGACTGTTTAGGTGTTTCGAGTTTCGAGTGTTTAGATTTTAACCCCCAAACGCCTTAGTAGCATTTAGAAAATAGGTATTTCTCCTGAGACTTTGGAAAAAAATCGTTATGTTATGTAACGGTGTATGATCCGAGAGCTAATTACCATGGCCGTTATGCCATATTTCATATTCTATCATAGACCTGACTACAAACACTTACTTGATTACAGATGTCAATGGTTGTACCTCGCAAGTCACACTCACATGGCACACAGTAGGGGAATGACCAATGGCCTTCAACACAATGATCGCAAGTTCTACCTACGATGTTCTCCTTGCACCTGAAACAAAGGTCAGTGGTAAGTGTCTCTGTGTTCAGGAAGTGCTGGGTTCGTGTC
>NW_007423405.1:0-515 GCF_000475195.1 Diaphorina citri
ATAATTATATTTTTGCAGGGTCTTGGGGAAATAAAAGAATAGAATCGAACACTTCGAAAAAAAAAAAATAGAATATCAACGATATTTTCCTCTCGATATTCATTAGCAACAATTGAATACATTGTGTTTCTTCTCAATCAATTATATGAGAGTGGGCCAACATTGAATGATATTAATCTTGGTGTATTGGGGGTGAATTCTCCCATTTCACCAAAATATTTTGGTGAAACAGGGAAAAAAAACCTTAGGTTACTACTACCCTTAAAGACCATCCCTAAAGAGAATTCAGCTAAAAACAAGCTCCTAGTCTGCTCCTTTTATTTATTCTCCATGTGCCTCATGCTAATAAATTAAAAACAATAAAAGAAATGGCCGGAGCATCTGCAGTGGAAAACGCGGAAATATGCCAACCATTCCCCATTATTCATATGGGACTAACATAGCCATTTCCATATTAAAACAAAGCGAAATATGGGAGAGATACAGAGGAATTGGGGGAAAGATCAAGAGACGGG
>NW_007423406.1:0-514 GCF_000475195.1 Diaphorina citri
TAGCAAGGACACTATTGGCACCTTTCTTCTTTCTAATCTTTGCTAGACAGCAGAGTATAGTAAAGTAGTTGATAGCAATCTTATTCTTGATATCTTGAATATGAATGATCTTCTCTCATGTTGGTGTTTGAGATCAAGGGCCTTAAAAGATCCTCAGTAAGTGTTGAACAAAACACATTCAAGCAAGGTAAGGAGGGTCTAACTCACAGCTTGACAAGAGTAAGATAAATCCATTAAATATTGAAATATTCACTCAAAGGCCCAAAAGCAAAACTGCCCAACTTACTGCACAGACACTTACTATGAAAATTTAAAAAGTTTTTCGCGCCACAGAGATCAACGTTGCCAGATCGCCACAACAAAAGTACCGTACCCATATTACCGCACGTTTTAAAAAATAACCGTACGAATGCGTACGGTATTTCTGAACTGACTAGTGACTAAACTGTCAGCGCTGTAAACCTTTGAGGGAAAATTCAAATTTCAATTTTCAAAATTTAAAAAAAAAAAAAGT
>NW_007423407.1:0-514 GCF_000475195.1 Diaphorina citri
CAGTACTGGTCCAATAGCCTCATCCAAAAGCTCTTCCCTTCTGGAATACCAGGTAAAGTACCTACCTAATTACACTTTCAGTAAATGGCTTCCTGAGCCAGCCTGTTTAGCTTGCCTTTCAAGTGCACATCCACAACAGCAAGCATAGACCATTGCCAAGACCATGAACCCTTGCAGCAGGGTGTCCACAATGGAGTCTGGAACCTTCTGCTTATTTAGATAAGCTTGAAAATTTTGAGATTAGAATGATATGATCCTATGCATTTATTTGCAGATGATTGGAAGAATAATCCCGAGTTCAAATCATACTTGCAGAAACTTGGCAGCAATGGTGTGGAACATTTGAGTGAGTATTGAAGACCCATTAAAAAAATCTAGAAATTTTTGATTGCAACCTATATTACTAGGTAGGTAAGTACCTAACTATATTAAAGAAAAAACTCATTTTCTTAGTATTAATTAGGTAGTACTTGACAATTTACATTTATTTTCTTTCAGATAAAGAGGTGGATCA
>NW_007423408.1:0-296 GCF_000475195.1 Diaphorina citri
ATTCTCAAGTACATTATTGACACAAAACACAAATAATCCGCATTTATACATGACTGTACAAGCACAAGCAATGAAATATCATTGCTAAGAAAAAAGGGTTTCTCTCAAATTTGGATGTAAATTTTTCCAGCTAGGTACATTCATAATTTCATTTATTTTAAAATGATGATTACTTTTCAAAATACACAAGTATTGTTTGTAGCAATCTACTAGAACTTTGACTTAGACTTCTGACTACAGATGCTTCATTTTTATTATTTTTTAAATGATAAATTGTTAGAAATACCTACCTACTT
>NW_007423409.1:0-514 GCF_000475195.1 Diaphorina citri
TAGGATTATTGAGATATTGGAAAAATCCTACAATGCTGCAGTGAGCACCAAAGTTGTGACATAATAACACAAAGAAACGGCATTTACATTTATTTTCTTCTAACAAATATTAGTAGCCTAGCTTTTTTAGCACTCCTTAATATTTCACCAGGCCTTTCTGAAGCTGGTAGGTAATTGTCTCAGGAAACAGGTTTAACACGTCTAGACCATGCAAAGTAGTCTTGTGATAAGCTTCGGGCACAGTCGATTTCCAA
This sequence comes from Diaphorina citri, assembly GCF_000475195.1. NCBI lineage: Eukaryota > Metazoa > Arthropoda > Insecta > Hemiptera > Psyllidae > Diaphorina > Diaphorina citri. The sequence goes on from NW_007423409.1 coordinate 255, forward strand.
CAATTCTACCATTAGAAACAATGAAGATTGGTGAATATGTCATCTCCACTAATAACACTAAACTCAAAGATTGGTTCATTTGACATCTCCACTATACGACTATTAATTTGACACTAACATTAGTAAAATCTCTAGTAATAATCGCAAACAATCGAATAAAATGAATTGTATTTTTCCGCTTCATATTTAAACTGACATAATTCCTCGAAAGGATTTCTTCGACCCAACCATGGGTTTCACTTATCCAGACAAAAATCTTG
>NW_007423410.1:0-514 GCF_000475195.1 Diaphorina citri
GTACAGCAAATATGATGATGTTGTATGGCTTCATCTCAATTTAGAAAAGAACTAATTCCCTCTTCCATAGTAGGTAATTTGGGTTTTCAACATTATTTGTGGAAATTTGTTTGTTTTCCAATAAGGTACTGACAACATATTCGTATGAGATTATATATAGATGTAGATCTGTCCTAGGACAGGTTTCAACACGACCTTCTCCACTTTTCTCGATCTTGGGCGTCCTCCTTCATTTGTTCAAAAGTTCTTCCATTCAGCACATCTCTCAGCATACCAAACCTCTTTCTTCCTATTGATCTCTTTCCTCTCAGCTCTCCTTCCATGATTCTTCTCTGCAGACAATGAGATTATGATTTGTAATTTTTTATTTATCCACCCTCATCTTGAGGCAAATTGTCTGACGATACAATTTGATAATGATATGTTGATATGGAATATATCTTGGTTAACTGAGTTATGAGTATGTCTAATGCTATTACGATTATGTCATGGTTGCTGCAAACACTGGTTCAGC
>NW_007423411.1:0-514 GCF_000475195.1 Diaphorina citri
GGGGCAGGAATCGATTCCCGCGGCCTAGCGCTTACAAGGCAGACGCGCTACCAACTAAGCTAACTAGGCTGGTGGGCACAGAGTTTAAACTTGGTTTAAGTCTCTCTCAGATTAGAGATAATGTCATTGGTTGATTTCAAAGAATTTAGCCAATCAGATGGCTTCATTCTAGAGTTAAACCTAAATCGAGTTTGAACTCAGATAAATCATAACCACCTTCTAAACTGCAGCCAACTAGAACTGGATGAACCTTGCACACAAGGAAACCTCATGCAAGCACACCCTAAAGTCATCCACGTTGCCAATTTCTGGAAATTCAAGATCTGATGTTCAAGTTTGTTTTTGGACACGGAAACTAACTAACTCTTCTCGCCCATCTGATGAGAGGCATACTACGGGATGGGCATGCTATACGACACAGGCCGCATGGGTCTAATGTAGCAGTTGTTTCATTGCTACAAAATAAAAACGGCGGTGGAACCCTCATCTTTTTTTTTTTTTATAATAATAAAAA
>NW_007423412.1:0-514 GCF_000475195.1 Diaphorina citri
AAAAAAAAAAAAAAAAAAAATACCTACAGGTAAATTTCTCACGGTATCCCTCCTCTTTCTTTAATTACAGGTAAATTTCTCATGGTATCCTGAGTATTCTTGAGCCTTGCGGTTGAAATTCTAAAATTATGAAATTAAAATCTATTGAAGTTTTCTACTTGTGAATGTGTTTAGCTGAGATGTCAGAGTTTTGAATAAAATACTCACGTTATAACGTATATTCGTGAAAAATGTTCTCATTCATTTGACGGAACTGATGAGGGCTTTATCAATGCACTCAGCAATCGAGTTGAGTTCATGTACACTCCTTGACATCGAGAGAAAGCATTTTTCTTCTCCATTGAAGCTCATTGGACTGCTTTCGACTTTTGAAAAATTCATGGGAAAAAAGTAGTTGGAACTCCCAATGACTGAGAGGTATAACCGTCAGCTCAAATGAGAACTTGCTGTCCTAATGAGGGATTGCATTAAATGTCGTGTGTTGACATTTGGAGTCTTGACCTTTACTCGAACG
>NW_007423413.1:0-514 GCF_000475195.1 Diaphorina citri
AAGGTTGGTAAAATCCACCATTAGTGTTTTGATTCCGTCTTGACTAGGCTCAGAGAGTAACATACACATTCACACACAGAGTAAGTAACACAAAGGTATATTACTCACGTCACTTCAGCATTTGTCCCACACTAGGTTGCAGTCATCTTGAGCAAGTCATCTGAAAATGGAAAAGATGGAAGTTATATGTAGGTTGCTGCAAGCTGCAATATTCTCACTCAGTCTGAGTTTTGCCGGGAAAAGGCATCAGCACGCAACTGCGCAGATAATCACACATTGCTTACCTTTTGAGCCTTTAGAACTCCCTAAATACGGCAATGACTCATGTATTCAACGTGCTACTATGGCCGATGGCTGGGCTTAATATTATTCATTGATACTATTTATTTACTTGATTTTTGTTGATGTTGATTTTTTGATTACTTACTTAATACATAATTACTAATTATGGTAGTTTACTTACCTTAATAATGACTAATATGGCAGTAGGATTTTATCCCGGGTACTGAGCTGA
>NW_007423414.1:0-514 GCF_000475195.1 Diaphorina citri
AGGGGTCGAAAATTTTATCGTCTGGAATTGAAGAGGTTATAGAGTTAATTACTTTTTAGTTTGCTGTTAAAATCTTAACTGTGTTAACACCAGAAAGTGTTAATCGTATACAAATGTAACTGCAGATTGAATTCTGTCCTGTAAATTACTTGAGCACTGTTGGTTGGAGTTTACTTTTTTTTTTTTAGACGTTTTACCTACGTTTACCTACTTCTTTACTTTTCACTCTGAGTTGAATTTTTGGAAAGATTTGAGCGGGAAAAGAATAGAATTGATAATAACTATATGTTCTTATCCTGTAAAAAAATACGTACAGGTATGTATTGCTTTCTATGACAGTAAACGACAGTAAAACTAAACATTTATTCAAATTTCATCAGGGAATCCCTGGTATTAAGCAAAAAGGACGAAAAATGGAAGTGGGTAGCTAAAGTTTTCAAGTGTAAATTTGTAGATATAATGTAAAAAAATATAAAAAATACCACAGCCGTAAGAAAACGAAAAATCTACACAC
>NW_007423415.1:0-514 GCF_000475195.1 Diaphorina citri
CGTCCCGTCCACTCACATTTAAGATTCAAGTAGAGGAGCAAGAGAAGGATATTGAGTGCATTTTTCACCGCCGGAGAACAGCATGGAGTCTTTTAAATGTCAGCTTTATTTGGACGGTTTTGTTTGCCCATCTTTTTCCCCCCTTTTTTTCTTATTCTTTTTCTTCTTCTTCTTCTTCTTCTTCTTCTTCTTCTTCTTCCTCCTCCTCTTCTTCCTCCCCCCCTGTTTTACAGAGTCCCTGACGTCCGTTATTTATACGCTTTTTTATTAGCTGGATGTAAACAGAAAATACATATAAACGTGGGTATATTTTACCACCGTGACTTGGCTAAAAGTATTAATACCTGTGCTCCCCCGTGTGTGCACTTAATTATCTTTTGATGCTGACCCTCCAACCCTCCATCAGTGATGGCTACATAACTCACAAAAGAACGCCAGAAATAAAGGCTGATAAAATGAGCTATGAAATTCCTCAACCAAGTTGAAGGTGTATTTTGCGAATTTATTGCACTCC
>NW_007423416.1:0-514 GCF_000475195.1 Diaphorina citri
AAAAAAAAAAAAAAAAAAAACAGACCAACCCATGTTATTCTTACTTGTTACTAAACTTACTTTAGTATTTAGGCATCAGATAAAATTGAAGGATATATTTTTTAATTAACCTATTTATCACGCCGATTTTGGTGATTTTTTTTTCAATGATCAAAGTCCGCATACCTACAGAGAATATACTCGTATACAGGTTGTGTCGCTCACCTTCTACCTGCTTACTGGCCACCGCGTTCACATTAGACTCAGCCAGCACTGTTACATCCTGTAGTTTGGACGCATCTGCTCCACTCTGTATTTGATCCTTCAAGATTTTGATCTTCTCCTTGAGTTTATCGTTTTCTGCCTTCAACTGATCTAGAGTGGACGCTGAGCTGGTAGATTCTGTCTCGTGAGGGCCGAGCTTGAGACGGAGTACCTTGGTTTCTCGGATGTCGAAATCACCTGAAGGGAACAGAAGAATTGTATCAGCAATTATTATTATTATTATTATTATTATTATTATTATTATTATTAT
>NW_007423417.1:0-514 GCF_000475195.1 Diaphorina citri
AAACGGAAGGGAAAATAGAAGAAGACAAGGAAAGAAGAAGCGGGAGGTAAAGTTACAGACCCGGTGTAAATCTCTCTCTTCTCTCTCTCTCTCTCTCTCTCTCTCTCTCTCTCTCTCTCTCTCTCTCTCTCTCTCTCTCTCTCTCTCTACATGGCTCTTTTGTTAGTTCATAGCCTGGCTAAAGTTATGTTCTTGTATTGGGATCCAAGCCAAGGTCAATCCAATCTCCCTGTATCATTCCATTAATAAAGAGAATACTGCGGGAAATGTGTGAGAGTGAGAGAGGAAAGAGAGAGGGAGATGTCATCGTTTTTCAGTGAGGTACCTACATTTTCATTTGTGCTGTTTCCTTCGAAAGAAAGAAATTTCCTCCGATAAATCCTACCCAGGTTCTGTAGGTTCATGTACCTATATTTATGTATGTTTGTATTTATGTAATCTTCAAACATGGCGTACTTTGAAAACATAACGGATAATGTACCCCAGATGAGTAGGAGTATTAACTCTGAATCTC
>NW_007423418.1:0-514 GCF_000475195.1 Diaphorina citri
ACCTGGTCTGGGCGGAGTGTTCAGAACTTCGATCTCTCCCATCTCTGCCTCATGTTCTCTATCGTAGCTTTCCCTAGCGATATCTTCCTCATCAGGTTGTATTGCCTGTGTGATACCATCATTATTATCGCTATTTGCTAGTCCCCTATTAGTTGATGTTCTATTGTTTGTTTGACTATTATTTCCTCCTCTACTGTTTGTTTGTCTATTTGTTCCTTCATTTCTTTGTTGGTCTCCGCTTTGTTGTTGTCCATTTGTTGACGTTCCACTGTTGATTGGTTGTTTATTGGTTACTTTGCCATTGGTCAAAGCCTCATTGGTAATTCCTCGATTGGTTACTTCTTTCTTAGTTATTACACTATTTGTTATGCTAAGATTGGACACACTTTTATTAGTTGTTCCATCATTGGTTAGTTTGTTATTGGTAACTCTGTTGGTGGTTACTCCGCCACCGTTTGTTACTGCTTTGGTATTGGTTAAATTTCCTTTGGTAACTTCGCCTTTGGTTGTTCCG
>NW_007423419.1:0-514 GCF_000475195.1 Diaphorina citri
TTTGTATAGTAACCCTATGTAGGTATCTATTATAAATATACAATCTCAAAATAGTCCAAGTCAAGTGAAGACATATATAGTATATTCAATTCCACCTCTAGTTAAGAATAGCCGCATGATGATCGCCAACATTCGTAAAGGATAGGCACTCAAAGAAGAAGAAAACTCCAGTACTTGGAGTTACTCCCGGGGATCGTTTAAGCTAGAAACGGCCCTGGCTGTGTGAGCTGTGCGTAGGATTTCTGAGATTGAATTAAAAATAATTACAATATCTATATTTATTGCAAAATACAATTACAGGAGAATAACTTCACTAACCTTTGTTGAAAATCTTTTGTCGCAGGCTTTGAGCTTTTAATCATGATGTGTTGAGTGTTATAACGTTGTTACCTATAGTACATCATTATAGCATTAGCATTGTAAATGAGATTATAAGATTGTTATATGTATGTTAACCTTGTTAAATATCTTACGAATTACGAATGTTGAGAGGTGATACAGAACAAATTTGATT
>NW_007423420.1:0-514 GCF_000475195.1 Diaphorina citri
TGAGTGCCAGCATATGCATCACTTCTCCACGGTGAAGAAGGAATAGACGAGTCACTGTTTACAGCACTTTGTCATCATCCCTGCCAGAATATACGTGTCATCATTTACATCACTCTGCGATTATTTACATCACTTTTTGGCTACCAAGCTGGAATAGACGTGTCTCCTTTTGCATCACTGTGTTATCATTTACATCACTTTTTAGCAATCAAGCTGGAATAGACGTGTCATCATTTACATCACTTCTCCACCGTGAGGAAGGAATAGAAGTGTCACCATTTGCATTACTGTGTCACCAATTACATCAATTCTCGGCCGCTAACCCGGAATATACTTGTCTTTGACCTGGATTTTACACGGAATGTCATCATTTATACATCATCACTGTAGCAAGTGTAGCACCATTTGCATCACTTTACGACGGCCAAGCTGAAATAGATGTGTCACCTTTTACATCAATGTGTCATCATTTACATCACTGTGGTACCATTTGCATCACTTCTCGACGGCCAAA
>NW_007423421.1:0-514 GCF_000475195.1 Diaphorina citri
AACAGATCTCAAGTTAAAAGCACGTAAAAATGTATTTTTGACGACAAACTTACTGTAGCCCAGAAGGAATTTATCCAGGGTCAAATAGCCTTGAGATTCGCTGTCCAAGGAATCAAACACTGCCTCCAGTTGATCTGCAGACAGTGACAGCTCTCCCTCTAGTCTCTGCATATCCCTTCTGATTAGAAATCCTTTGTGTTCTTGATCTCCAAGTTGGAAAAGTTTGGCCAGATCCTCCATTACCTAAGGATGTAAAACACATTTTTCAGGTCAAAAGAGATTAATTTTATTTGTTTAGACCTAACGTTATAATTGTTCAAGTTTAGTGTAGGTTTGTAGGTAATATCAAAGGATTTTGGTGGAATAATAAAATAAAAAAAGTTCACAACGTAGACGTGTTTCAGGGTATGTTATAATCTTATTATGTAGAACACGCTGCTTTACATCGGCCATAAACAATGACTTTCGTGTATAATAAAAATCCTTGGGAAAGAATATTGACACTAGACTCCAC
>NW_007423422.1:0-514 GCF_000475195.1 Diaphorina citri
ACCATGCTTTCCTTCGGTTTTCATCTCTGGGCACAGATATCAACACTTTGTCTGGAGTAGATTTTGAAGTGCTGTTGCTTGTTGCACAATGGAACACAGCAGTATCTGTAACTGGACATTGTGTTGTATGGCAGCCTAACTAAGTAGTACTTAAACAATATTTGTAACTTTCATGTAATGATTACCACTGGACTAACCGTGCCCTATTCTTATTCTTGATTCGATTTTTTTATTTTACTTTCATGTAATGATTACCACTGGACTAACCGTGCCCTATTCTTATTCTTGATTCGATTTTTTGATTTTACTTTCATGTAATGATTACCACTGGACTAATCGTGCCCTATTCTTATTCTTGATTCGATTTTTTGATTTTACTTTCATGTAATGATTATAACTGGACTAACCGTGCCCTATTCTTATTCTTGATTCGATTTTTTTTTTGATTTTACTTTCATGTAATGATTACCACTGGACTAACCGTGCCCTATTATTATTCTTGATTCGATTTTAC
>NW_007423423.1:0-514 GCF_000475195.1 Diaphorina citri
ATCTCGCTTCTCCTCGCTTCCATTATCAAGGATAAGGGAGATAAAAAAAATCCCTTGTTGTAAATCTACCAACAAGAATCCCCATTTTCTCTCCACCTAAAAGAAGAGAGAGAGAGAAACAGAGAGAGAGGGAGGGAAACAGAGAGAGAGGGAGAGAAACAGAGAGAGAGGGAGAGAGAGAGAAAATCATCTCCAAAGTTACTTAAGTTGTGCTGTTAAGTCGTTTGACAATCAAGTGTTAACATTAAAGCTTAGTTCACACCTGGTTTCTAAAAGCTCGTGACAAAGTGAGCTTGTTTGGTTTATTAATTTTGTTTGAAAATTCACCAGGTAGCCAGGTACGGGAATGGATTTTTAATACTCGGATCACATGTGATCACAGCTGTGCACTTGGATTTTATCACATGTGGATCACTTGGGCACTTTAGGAAAGAGATGTTTAGGGTAGAGTGTGATTGAGTTCTATAGAAAATAACTTTTCACTCTGTTTTCAGTGGATTTATTCAGTCAGTGA
>NW_007423424.1:0-514 GCF_000475195.1 Diaphorina citri
TGCTCACTTTAGCGTTCAGCGAAAATTAGGATAAGAAAATATCTACGAATTAGGTACGTCAAAAATTAACTTGTAACAAAGCATGAGGCACATATCTACCTACTTTTTGAAAAATTTCGCCTGCGGCGCTGAAAATTTTAAGTTCGATCAGCCAAACTGGGGCCCCGCGCCTTTGAAACTGCCCCGGGCCCCGCGGGGGGCTAATCCGGCCCTGGTTTTAGCCGAGTTTATTGCTTTCCAACAAATGCATCAAGTGGTGTAGTAATCAAGCTTAATAAATGTCTAGTTGAAAGTTGCCTGAGTTCACCTTGTTGACTTTGAAACACAGGGGTTGTGTGCTAGAAATAGAACCCATTGAACAGAAGGTTAAACAAGTTGGCCTGATTCTAAATTAATTGAAAGCTTAAAGCAAATACATAAAATCCCTACCTACAAAAAATTAGTATCATCATATCGTTTAAGATTTTTGAATGCATCTTTGAAATCGGTAAAGAAGCTTGGCAACATTATTCTA
>NW_007423425.1:0-514 GCF_000475195.1 Diaphorina citri
TATATCTATTATTTCATGACTCACATGACCGATTCTAATGTTTCAATGTAATTTACATAAGAGATGGTCAGCAAAAAAGCGCAGATGGGGGTCACTCACTTCCTTTCGAATAATATATGAAGAATGAGGTGTCTGGAGTTATACAATAAGCTGTGAAGTCGAATAATGGGAATGGTACTTGGATAGGTAGTAGGTACACATCGATTATGTGTATCACAGGTACCTACCCAGGGGTACAGGGTGTTTCAACAAATAGGAAAAGTGTCCCTTTTTTCATACAGGGTCCTCATATGAGAGAAAAATGCACATTAGGACAGGCTATTGGCTGGAAGTACCTTTTTTTTAACCAAGAGATATCTTTTAGTTCATGATTTTTTTTTTTCAAAGGGGTTTAATGGAGAACTGTAACGGCCAAGGTCTTATCGTCCCGAAATCGAAGAGAGAAGAAAGGCAAGATAAAAAGCCGGCCGTTCCGCGAAGCAACCTTATTTGGTTAGGATAAAATCCGGCCAGG
>NW_007423426.1:0-514 GCF_000475195.1 Diaphorina citri
AAATTCTGGTCTTGGCCTGCTTGGCAATCACTATCTTGTCTTGTAAATCGTCAAGGAAAGACCAAACTCTGGTTATTTCATCAGATTGTAGAACCATTTCAACGAACACTAGACTGGGGCAATGGAACTCGAGAGAGGCATTAGGACACAGAATGACTAGTCCTCACACAATGACTTGGAATAATTTTTCGAAGGTGTAAATAGATGATGGGAGCCCATCATCGCGCATTACTCACCACCCACGCCACGCTTGGAAACGACATAGACCAGGTAAGGTTCCTGATTCCTACATACCTACTGAGATAAGCGTATGATTCATACGAAAATAAACACAGACCATGACAAAACAAAAGAAGTCTATGACCACAGAACACTTACATCCCGAAAACGTTGTCATATTTGTCTTGAGATTTGAAGTCTCTTCCAATTATGACATTTTCAATGTCAGGTGTTGAAACCATTAGAGTTAAGAACTAATTTTGACCATCAAAATGTGTGTAAGTGTGACAAGAGA
>NW_007423427.1:0-514 GCF_000475195.1 Diaphorina citri
CATAAATCGAAGCCTTTCGTTATTCTACTTTCCATATGAAACACCCTATATTCTGGTGCAAAATTTTGCACAAAAGGAATGACAACATTTGCCGCTGTATGTCTTTTCACAAAGGTGCTAATGTTCAATTTTTTGCATGGCCGCACTTGCTGTACTGGAATTTCAGAGCTGCCCAAGCTAGAGAAAGATGTGTACTGAATGTTTATACAAATTTATGGAGAGTCCATTATTGGTACATTAATCCGTGAAGTGCCCAAAATGATAGGACTCAAATGTTGTGAACAAAACGATTTACATTTATAATGAGGAAAGTAAAAAGAACTACACATATCAGTGAGTGAACTACTCAGTCAATGAGTCACATTCTAAAACATGTAACTCACTCATCAACTTCCTATAACTATAGGGAGATAGTATCTGACTCATTGATTAAGACAAGTAGTCCGCTGAAAAGAGTAGTTTTTTTTCTCATCATGACACATCTCTGTTGGTATGGAAAGTCCCCTACGAAAAG
>NW_007423428.1:0-514 GCF_000475195.1 Diaphorina citri
GGGTGCCCTAAGGTTGGACAACCCTGCACTATACAGTTCAATAAACTACTACTAGATCTTTAAAATATTTACCTAAATGTCAACAAACACATACAATGTCAACAAAAATGAGCCAACATAATATATCATGGAGGTAGAGATAGTATTTTGATTCAATATTGAAGTCTGATAACAGTGGTAATTGATAACATGATTTCAAAACTTTAAAGAATTATAATACCTAGCAACTATCAATAAGTTGTTATGTTAATTCTAACTCCGTATCAATGTCCTTATTTTGAATGGCTTTAAATAATTGAATCCGATATTATCCTGTTTTGTTAAAGAGCTTAGTAAGAGCTTAACAATCTGAAAGTTTCAATGTATTTAGAGTCTAGACTTTGTAGGTAAGTTTGTATCTAGGTATCTACGAACATAGAAATGTAGGAGTAATATCTACACTATTTACAACATTGGCATTGTATGATTGTAGTTAACATACAGAATAACTGGTTCATAAGATTGGGAATTCCCT
>NW_007423429.1:0-514 GCF_000475195.1 Diaphorina citri
GGAAAAAAAAAAAAAAAAAAAAAAAAAAACATTCTAATTCTAACACCTTCATAATAATCTATCTATAAGCGAGGTACAGGTTGATATAATTGATGCCGAAATCTACTTACCTATACATAATCTATTGATCACATTTGTCATACTGTTACTGATCTCTCAATGAGACATTGATTATTTGTATGTTTGTAGGTATAGAAACGTAGGGCTCACTTTTTATATTTTATATTTTTTCGAAATTGAGCTTGGACTGTAGCCTCGTGAGGATAAATGAGTAGCAATCAGTGACGTCCGTCAGCGGCATTGCAGATGCCGGAAAATGGTTGATTTTGGGCAAAATGATATGGTGGAAAATTGAAAGTGGTAACCACAAAACATAAGTAAGTAGGTACTTGACACGAAAAAATCTAGATATTTATTTAAATTTACAAATTATAAGATTTGGGAACGTCCACCGTCACTAGAGTGACCCCAAACCCTAAGAATTGAGTACTTCTTGTCTAATTACGAAGTAATA
>NW_007423430.1:0-514 GCF_000475195.1 Diaphorina citri
CCTTTGAAAAGAGATCTAAATTGTTGGACCATTTGAACAATTTCGCTGTCAACTCACACTTTGATCATCAATCATAATATTCATAATCCATCAGAGCATTTGAACCACATCAGACTCCATATTCAACCCTTTTCGAGAACCATCAATGTTCCGGTTATGTGGGTATCACCCTATTGTCCCCATCTCCTATACTGCAAGACGAACTATGCAATCCACGTATAACTGCAATCTCTCCGTGCATTCCAAGGCTGCATTTCAAGAGCTCCTACACTCATTATTTCAAGACAATGTCCGAAGCTCTCTCAACCGCACATAACATCATCATTAAAACTCTCTATCTCGGGATCTCTTCAGACTTCAATTTGTTTGAAATGATGATACTGAGGAGGAGTGATGATTTTGCTCGTGGTAATGATAGTTCTGCTGTCGGCGTTGATCATGATAGAGGTAAATTGTAGTTTATGATGCTTCGGTGCTATTTGGTGAGATCTCAGATTATGTATGGAATTTACTG
>NW_007423431.1:0-514 GCF_000475195.1 Diaphorina citri
TAATAATAATAGTGCTTATTTATACTGCTCGCATAGGACTGAAAAGTCCCTTTACTCCAGTAGTAGGTTTTTTTTTTTTTGGTCAAATTCTCAAAATATATTGAGGATAAAATTCCATACCTCGGCTGGGATTGAACCCACGCCCTCCTGTTTACCAGGCGAGCGCCTTGACCACTACACCACCGAGGCAGGATATTGATAGTAGAGCTAGATAATACAAATATGTATTTGCCGTTTTCTAGACAATTCTTATGCTGTAGTACCTACAACACGAGGTACACAATTGGGTTGCCTGGAAGAGACTGACAAGAAACGCCGACCCTATTTAAATAGACTTTTCCTATTTAAATATCTGTGGAAAGATGGCAAAACACGATAACCAACATTTTTCAAATTTTACAGGAGAGCAAAAAAACGTTTTTTTCAACATGAAAATTGAGTGGGCCCCGCAACAGCCAGTCACGGGATCAATCATTTGCATGATACAAATTTCTTGACCCCGCCGGGAATCGAA
>NW_007423432.1:0-514 GCF_000475195.1 Diaphorina citri
GGCTTCTGTAAGTAACATGACGCTTTTTTACATAGCATTTCCTATAACCTTGAAAAACTTCGCGAAAAAATCTCTTATTTACACTTACCTACATATAATAAACTAATTATATCCTGATTTTTAGAATTGGAAAAGTAATTTTAAATCTTTAAAAAATGATTCATATTTGTAGAGGTAGGAATTTCTACATCTCCACCAATATTTTAATTTTATGGCATATTGCATATTCAAATAAAAGTTCATAAAAATGCTCATTTTGATTCTCAAGCCAGGACAGTAAAAAAAGCTCCTTTTTGTGTTTAACCTAACCCTATAATAACACTGGTCACTGCTCAATTTGTGACAGCTCATATTGTAGCAATTTTTCGCTATCGTGACTTCTCATTTTGTGCTATTTTTCACTATCGTGACCCCTTTTTACTGAATTAATTAAACCAATGTATATTTTTTCTTCCACTTCCAGGGATCGATTCAGGACGACCGTGAACGTAATTGGTGACGCATACGGGGCGGG
>NW_007423433.1:0-514 GCF_000475195.1 Diaphorina citri
GCCCCGGGCGGGAATCGAACCCGCGGCCTAGCGCTTACAAGGCAGACGCACTACCAACCAAGCTAACTAGGCTGGCTTGAACGTACAAAAGGATTTCAAACTTTCACCGATTTTGGTTTCGGTCTGTCTGTGTGTCTGCTTGTTTGTTGGGCCATAACGCACTCTCGAACGATTAGTCCGATTTTTCATGGAATTTGACAGATAATATGTTAATACTTAGGGGAAATTTGGGTCTAGTCGGGCCTCAGGCCAATAATGCCCTCTAAAATCCACTTAAAAAAACTCCTTAACAAATCTGTGTTGAACTTTTTTGTCAAATTTCATCAAAAATTGGACAATTCCTTGGAGAGCTATGGTGATTCTAGATGTGAAAGGAGCCTAAAAGATTTGGAAATCCTTCGTTCGTTGACGATCAATGAAGAGAGCTTTCTGAGCTATGTCAAAACCTTTCAGACAAGTCACGAGAAATTTAACAAAACTTCTTTTGGATTCACAAAACCTTCCAGATCGTAGA
>NW_007423434.1:0-514 GCF_000475195.1 Diaphorina citri
TAAATAACTGTGATTAATGCTAACATTTGAATCATAGGTTGATAATAACTTGTAGCTTCTGGCATCAAATCAATTAATACTCTTACATAACCATAAGTAGCTAATTTAAGAATTAATCCAGCTAAAATAATACTTCCAGCTACAGGTGCTTCACCATGAGCTCTAGGTAACCAAATGTGACCAAAAGGAATTAATGGTGTTTTAATATATAATCCAATAAAGACTCCTAACCATAAAATATATTGACTATCTAAATTAATTGAATGTAATCTTAAATATGAAAAATCAGTTGTACCAAAATTATTATTAATAGTTAAAATAGATAATAACATAAATAGAGATCCTCCTAATGTGTATAAGAATAATAAGAATGATGCTCTGATTCTATTACTACCTCCCCAAATTCCTACAATAAGGAATAAAGGAATTAAAACTGATTCGAAGAATACATAGAATAAAATTAAATCACTAACAGTGAATACAGCAATTAATAATGATTCTAATACTAATAATA
>NW_007423435.1:0-514 GCF_000475195.1 Diaphorina citri
TTTTTTAACTACCTACCTTTAAATTATAATAGGTATTCACTTCACTAATAAGTGAAGAGTAAAGTTATTTTCATATTTAGATACCTATTTAAAATGAACCGTCACAAAGTTACTGAGTCTACCATCAATATTCACTAAGTGTTTTCTTCTCTTTTTTTACGTCCTCCATTTGGTGATAAGCTACCCACCTCCTCATATTAACCTCAGCTAGCGTGAATGGGGCCGGAAAATTCATCCGCACATACCAAAGTCGTTTGGTCTGTCATTCATCCGGATATCTATCACGCGTGTGTCAGCGTCTTATCCTAATCCATATCCACTTGTCCGTTCGGAAAAAAAAAATCGTGTCGTGTCGTGATCACGCGTGTGTCAGCGTCTTACCCTAATCCATATGAACTTGTCCGTTCGAAAAAAAATCGTGTCGTGTCGTGATCACGCGTGTGTCAGCGTCTTATCCTAATCCATATCGACTTGTCCGTTCGAAAAAAAAAAAAAAATCGTGTAAGGTGGGTTC
>NW_007423436.1:0-514 GCF_000475195.1 Diaphorina citri
TTGACTCTGTAATTTTGTGAAGGTCCATATCAAGCGTGCCGGGAAGCGCGCGAACGTCAAGATTTCGAAGCGCCTACCGGTCTATATTAACACGATATTTACCTAGGTATTATACAAAGTGAAAATAAAGTATAATTTTCACAAGCTTCACTTTTTTACAATGTATTTTGGATTTAATGCAGATTCTAAGGGTGCCCTGATTATTTATTGATTGAATTATTCAACAGGGTTGTCTTGATTCGGGTCTTGATGATATTAGGAAGTACCTGAAAACAATTTGGAAATGATATCTAGGTAATAGACTCTTTATTGAAATTCAGTAGAAGGGATTTTTGTCCAAGGCAATATCTGTAATACAACTCTACGAAAGTATTATTGTGGTAGAAATCTACAGGTATAGACATGGTAAGTACTTACTTTACGTTTTATACCTCTGGTTCGTACTTACTTTTTACTTTTTTACTGTTCTAATACCTAGGTATAGCCTGAAAAAAAAAAAAAAAAAAAAAAAAAA